>NC_092821.1:152509458-152809458 GCF_023375885.2 Dermacentor andersoni | reverse complement strand
AGTGAGTGAGTGAGTGAGTGAGTGAGTGAGTGAGTGAGTGAGTGAGTGAGTGAGTGAGTGAGTGAGTGAGTGAGTGAGTGAGTGAGTGAGTGAGTGAGTGAGTGAGTGAGTGAGTGAGTGAGTGAGTGAGTGAGTGAGTGAGTGAGTGAGTGAGTGAGTGAGTGAGTGAGTGAGTGAGTGAGTGAGTGAGTGAGTGAGTGAGTGAGTGAGTGAGTGAGTGAGTGAGTGAGTGAGTGAGTGAGTGAGTGAGTGAGTGAGTGAGTGAGTGAGTGAGTGAGTGAGTGAGTGAGTGAGTGAGTGAGTGAGTGAGTGAGTGAGTGAGTGAGTGAGTGAGTGAGTGAGTGAGTGAGTGAGTGAGTGAGTGAGTGAGTGAGTGAGTGAGTGAGTGAGTGAGTGAGTGAGTGAGTGAGTGAGTGAGTGAGTGAGTGAGTGAGTGAGTGAGTGAGTGAGTGAGTGAGTGAGTGAGTGAGTGAGTGAGTGAGTGAGTGAGTGAGTGAGTGAGTGAGTGAGTGAGTGAGTGAGTGAGTGAGTGAGTGAGTGAGTGAGTGAGTGAGTGAGTGAGTGAGTGAGTGAGTGAGTGAGTGAGTGAGTGAGTGAGTGAGTGAGTGAGTGAGTGAGTGAGTGAGCGAGCGAGCGAGCGAGCGAGCTGCATCGTAGGGTAGAGAATGAGTCGTCTTTAAACATGAAGCATAATTAAATACGAATACTGCGAACACTTGTACGTAACTAGTCAGTTAACAGCAATGATAACGTTTAAAAGAACTACCCAAGCAAGACCTTGCGATTCAAATCATCGCGTAGAAAAATAGAACTTGCCTATATACATAGTTTCACAAGAAAGCTCCTCAAAAGAAAGCAGTATGCCACACACAAAGCTTTATTAAAGGACTGGAATTTATGCGCCACGTGTGCACAAAAATATTTGTAACCTCACGAGATGTTTTCACGTGGGTTGGTTAGGATGTATATGAGTCATAAAGAGACGACGCCAAAAGGAAGCGCTGTATATCGTTCGTTGTGTGACACAAACCACCAGCACGAGTCGTTCTATAAAATCGATCTGTCCTCTGACTTTCACGTGCCACAAAGCCTGAATAGCCAAGGTCAAGCATGTGTTCACCGCACCAGACTTCACGTGGCGTACATGAACTACGTCAAGTGCAAAATTCAGTGGACAGACTGCGTGCTCCGTGTGTAACGCTCCCGAGAACTTACAACATCTACGTCTGCTTCCGTTACTTGTCCGAGAGGCGATCCCTAGAGGCTACGCTACACTTGCAGCGTGACTCGAGCTTACACCTGTGGCTCACCCTCGGCCCGTGGCGAAGCACTAGCCGCGCTTGGGCGCTACGAAATTTTGTAAGTTCTCCAGGCGTTAACAAAATCTCGCGAATAGCTTTATTGAGCACTTGCGTGCCTGAAGATGCATGCGCTATATGTGTGCTTGATTCATTTTTCTAGCGCGACAGATACGGGACGCAGAGAAGAGGGCGCACGCAACCAGCCCGTTTAACAGCACTGAATGCGTGTTCGATGCGAGTACGATGTAGCGTCACCCGCAGCCCAAGAAGTAGAGCGAAACACCATAAGACAGACAAAAACAAAACAGAAGAACATGGGCACTTAAAAACCCCACACGCCGTCTATGGACTTATTATATCAATAGACTTCTGCTTCACATATTTCACAAATGTCCGATTCCCGCCCATGCTGCACCGCTTTCCCTGGAACACACGCGCGCGACTTGCAGGTGCCGCAGAGAGTCCGGCTTCCGATTAAGCAGCGCGCTCCCGAATCGCGTCGTGCATTATTAACGAACTCTCGGCCGTATGCACGCGAGAAGACGGCTGTTCGGCCGTGATAAGCGTTGACTAGGCAATGGCTGGCGTTTCGCTATACTGACACGTCTGCTAGCATACCGCGGCACTTTGTTTGTCTCTGTATACAATTACCTTTTCTTGCCATCTTTCTTGTTGCTATACCCTGGAAAAATAAATAGTGCTACCACGGCGCCTAACGTGCACACGAGGTAAAGTTGAACGCCCCTGAATAATCAAACGGAAAGCCTGCAAGCTCCACAGATACGTAATATGCAGTCGTGCTGAGCTAAGCTGCGTTACTCATGAATGCGATCGAGAATGTTCTCTCTCTCTCTCGCCTCACTTATTTCGCCGGTGTAGCTGTACGAAAATGCAAGCGGGAGTTGAGAGGAATTCCGACGCACTTGCTGCCGCTACAGCAAAGCGCTTCGCAAAACTGCACCGAGCCATGGCGCTGTTGCTATGCGAGAACCTCGCCACTCTTTAATTACGTCGTCCCATGCAATCTTTTCGTTGCTCGATAAAACCGCGCTAAGGGGTGGGGACCGCAGCACGCACGGCCTGTGAAAACATCGAAAAATAATGTTGCGCAAACGCACAAATACTAAAGTTGAAAAACACTACATATATGCACACACGCGCACACCAACAGTCAGCTCTCTGAAAGAGGGGGAGATATTATGGTGCTGGTAGCATCGAGCAAGACTGGAATTTTTAGAGGATCGAAGGAGAATAAAATTATGTTGGCGGCAGATTTTATAAACCCACTGACGACACTAAATTAGAGGTGCAAAGTCGGGAAGTGTTCGTTGGGCGGCAATCACGAAACGGCTACATTGACCCAAACTTCGGAGATTGTTGAGGAAGTCGGTTCTCCTTGGAGTCGAGTCCCAGATCGCAAAATTGGTCCATGCGTCACGCGAGACCACCGCCAAGAGTGGGCGCACTGATAAACCACTACTCATTAAAAATTATGGAAGACATCAACACTATTGGCACAGAATGTTTTCTTATTTTCATTAATTCTTTTCTCTCCTTTCTTGCGCTTCAATCAACACAGAAATTGTGAATGTTTGAGCGATTCCTCACCTCCCCCCCCCCCCCCCCCGTTTTTTCTTTAAGTTCCTATTTTGAGCGCGTATTACCAAAGAAGCCAGAGTGACGGCAAAACCGCACAGCGTCAATACGGAGCTTACGTGCGACACTGCCTTTTAGAGGTAATTATCGACCGCGACCTATCATGGAGCCCGCACGTTTCATACCTAAAGAGGAGGTTAGTGACAATAATACATCTCTTCAAATTTCTCGGCGGAAAGTCATGGGGCACATCGGTGTGGTCCATGATGCAGCTTGATAACGCCTTGTTCCTCGGTTTCGCGAGATACAGCCTCCCTGTGCTTGGTAACACCTGCAGAACAAACCTGCGTGTACTCCAGGGACTACAAGCTCAAGCCCTAAGGGCGTGTCTCGGTCTTCCGAAATGTGCGTCTACAGAGGTAACGATTGTAATAGCTTGATATCACTCAATATGGGCACATATTCGGCACGTTGCCCGACTACCTTCTCACCATCTTGCTGTTTTACCTGGAGAAAGGCCACACACAACTTTCAGTCGAATAATTGTTGCCAATCGTACGTCGTTGCCATCGAACTACATGCCTGCAGCAAGACCATCCTCACCTTTATGGTGCCTGCACAGACCTGAAATACGCCTCACCATCCCAGGAATCACGAAGAAGGCTAACATGCCGTCGTTTGCCCTGAAGCAGGCCACATTAGAACTTTTACATGATGTGCACAGTGGCCGCGGACATGTTTACATCGATGGGTCGGCCACACCTACAAGTTCAGCTGCCGCTGTGGTGACACCAGCAAGATCCATCAAAATAAAGCTAAAAATGTCACATGTATCGATCATTACCGACAGCTGTAAAACTGGTAGCCCTGCGTGCGGCTCTTCGTTTCATTCAGGAGGAACCACCCCATGCATAGTCAATCTTCTGTGATTCCAAGGCATCCCTACAGAGTATACTCTCAGCACTGCGCCACGGATCACATGAGCAGCTCGTCGCAGAGATCAGAGAAGTCCGCCATCACATAGTTCACGAAGGACACGATATAATATATCAGTGATTGTCCAGTCACTGTGGCATGCACGGCAATGATCGAGCGCACGCAGCTGCCCGATCTGCCCACGACGGCGTCAACAGCGTTGCCATCCGCTTTCGAGAGCCGACGCAGCTAAAAAACTTTCCGCACTTGCGCGTGAATTAACATTAGCTCAATGGAATTCATCCGAATTCACAAGTGAACGCCTTCATACTCCGGACCCTAATTTTCAGCTGCGTATTTCGCCGGCCCTTCCACGACGTAACTGCACCCTTCTAGTCCGTCTATGGCTTGGAGTAGCATTTTCCAGTGTTTACTCCTTTCTTATCGGAATGGCCAACAGGCCCCTTTGTGACTTCTGCGGGTGCAACGAAACAATCGCACACCTTCTTTGTGAGTGCCCTCGTTTCAACCCGCAAAGAACAGTCCTCTACGCCTCCCTAGACTAACTGGACAAGCGCCCACTAACGGAAAACACCCTTGGAAACTGGCCTACGCTAAAGTCAGCGCGATCCGCTATGAAGGCGCTGCTGCGTTACTTAAAAGACACGAGACTTCGTGACAAATTGTGACTGCACACTGTGTGACGTAGGATTGGACGGTGACACTGCGTAACATTAGGAACGCCTTCGCAGACTGCGTGACAGTGCCCACAGAAACAGTTCTGTATCGTGTGTATGCATGTGTGTGTATATTTTTTTTTTTCTCTTTTTTTTTTATTTCTTTTTCTTTCTCTCACCTATCGCATCCCTTTGCACCTCCTCCGGTACAGGGTAGCCGACCGGAGATAAGGTCTGGTTAACCTCACTGTCTTTCTTTTTCCTTTCTATCTCTCTCTACGTGAGACACCAGAAAAAGCAAACTTCGCCTAGTGCAAACAGAGGGAACAAAAGTATACCATCCGGGGTTAGCAAAGGAACAGCGAAGACTGGCGCTGGAAGAGGGGAGAAACACCAAAGGAGCGCTACTAAGCACACGCAGAGAAAGGAGTAGAGCGACAGCGGAGCTGGAGGCAAGCCGTGGGCAGGTGAGGAACAGAAAAAGAAAATGACCGCGAGGCGAGGCACAGAAGCGAAGAGCATAAAACGCCATGGAGCGGGAGCGGGCCGCAAAGTTGTCACCTGGGAAATAAGGGTTACCGTTGTGCGCGAGAGAGAAGTCTAAGCCGAGCGAGCGATAGAGAGAGCAGGAAAATAAAAGCGTGGCTCTATTATGCGATCGTGGCAGGGTTTCGGCCGGCCAATGCAACCGGCTTTCTAGAGTACGATACGTATATACAAAGAGAGAGAGAGAGAGAATGATATGAGGACGCGACGGGAGCAGTGGGGCGTTCACCGAGTGACCGCACTGGTGGAGAGGGAGAAAAAGGAGGGGCAGCAACTGCCAGTCTCGGTCTTAACGACTTCTTAATGGCCTCTCGGAAGACTTAAGTCCCTCTCGCGGCCAAGCCCGCAAGCCTTCTATCCGAGCGAGATTTTCTGCTCTTGCACTTTCGTCGAGCGCCGCCCCGGTGTACGCTGTAGACTCTGGGAGCTCGGCCAGATGCCCTGCGCCCCCTTGAACTGTGCAGCGCCGTTGAAGCCGCAGCTGCGTATCCAAAATTAGAGGCCGTCGGAATCGGAAAGAAGAGCTTTCAGTTCGCACTAAGGATTCGTGTCTCGCAAATGCCCTTTGGTGGCCGGTTACGACAGCCAGTTACACGACAGTCAATGCGGCAAGCATTGCGACTGGTGACCATATACGAAAGCTAATAGAATAGCCTATAGAATAACCAATGCAATGGCAAGTACGAAAGTGAATACGATAGCCAATACGACCGCAAACACCACAGCTAATACGAAACCCAATTTGATAGCCACTAGGACAGCGAAAACAAGTTCCAATTAACGGAACAATCTGTGAACCGCGCTTTAGCTGCGCTTACATAAATACTGCAGCAGAGCATCGCATACGATTTCTAGCGCACTAGATGCATGTTCGCATTACCGGATGCGCCAAAGCAAGGCACATCGGTCCATGCGCCACACAGAGAGTAGACCGTGGTACGTGCAAACGCTCCAGCACGATCAAGCGGAGAGATGTGCCCCAAGAGTGAGCGCGCCAAACATTTTTCAGAACTCTAAGCATGCGATGCGAAATCACATTAGGGCGATCGACAAGACTGCGCAGCAAGCCTGTGTGATCCATGCGCTTACTCGCGAAGAAGCGACGCTGGTGTACCGCGTCAGTACCGACTCCGCATACGGGGCCCCGGCTTGTTTATCGAAGAGGGGACTTTGCGCTTCCGCGTTCTGTGCCTTCTGTGGTGATATCGGCGTCATCGAACATTTCATTTGGCTGTCCCCGCAGCTCAAAGTGATGGTCGACAGCCTGCAAAAAATAGTGGTCTTCCGCACAGGGCCTTTGAAGACGTAGTTTTCCCTGGAGGCCCCGCGGCGATCAGGGAGAGAGTGCAACGACTGCTGATTGCCTTCCTGCGAGACACGGGGATCATCGACGCCCGGTGACACACCCCCGACCTCAACTCCCAGGATGCTGAGGCGCAACAATTGCCTGCTATGTACGCCGGCCTAACCCTATCGGCTGCAACAGCAACACCACCACTAGAGACGCGCCGGCGTGTGCTCCAGGATGATACTAAGAACACTAACTATGCCGCTGGACAAGCTTTACGCAAGAATAAAGAAAGGTAAAGACAATTTCGCGCATTGCATTTAGTTGTGTAGTACTCAATCAATCTCTCCCTGAAAGCTTAGCTCTACATGGATTACAACCTATGCATTAGATCTGCGTAACGTTTTTTTGCAGCGATAGGGAGACACTCCGACCCGAGGTTAAACACTATGGCTAGTTAGTCTTAGCAAACGTCTTTGTAAATATGCCGTCCAGGCGTTGCGAAAGCTTAAGAAGCACTGCACGGCATTTCGCAGCGACACTCAACGTGAATGGCCGTCGTTGTCGACTCTCCTGCTTGTGCCGCTAGCGAAGCTGCAGCGCCACAAGAGCCCTGCACTGTCCCACCGGTGTGAGTGGCGCGCTGTCGGACGCCACTTGTCCGAGCAAAGGAAAGAGAGCTCGACTCTGCGTGAAGGCAATTCTGCGCCACTCCTTGCCGAGAGTAAGAACAGGGCCGCTTCTCAGAGACACATAAAGCGTACGTCAAGTCTGATCCGGTGGCCTATTAGGCACTGCAGTCCTAATCTTTCTGGATCAGCCCCAAATGCGCATGTGGGTTTATTTCTAGGCCCTCATCTAACCAAACCCGGAGATCAACAAGGGTTGTCACTGCACAGTGGCTTCAAAAAAATAAAGGGAAACTATGTGAGAGGCTCGGCGCCAAGCCAAGGAAAGGAGCGAGTACAGTTACACCGCCGTACTGCCGCAACTTCTTAGTACCACCGACGATGCATACGGCGTTTACGTCAACGTGACAACTTCGAACCAAGTCTCCTTCGGACGGGAATGTGGTGGTCGTGTTCCTGTAAACGAGAATGCAGCCGATCACTGGGCAGATGTCCAAGCCGTTTCAATAAATTCGCCTTAAAATGTTCGGTTGCCTGCTCGATTCGCTTAGCAAAATGCAACAGTGGTCGGGTAGGATAGGAGGGTGGGAAATAAGCAGAAGCGATTTTTTCTTCGCCTTCTTGGTCTCGAAGTTCGCGAACACACTTCGTTAAGGGGACGGGGTTTTGTGATGTTCAACAGCGTTTGCTTGGAGCTCGAACCAGACTTGCCGTCGGAGAGGGTTCGGCAGGGAAGACGAGGCGATGTAAAAACAAAAAACACAAGTTTAATACATAATTACGGGTGAGCGGTGCCCTCCAAGACAAAAAGTACAGAAACTTTCAGCGTGCGTGCACCGGCACGCAAGGGCAGAGAACATGTGACTACACGTGGCGGCTCGCTGGCTTTCTTATACCCTCCACCATCCGAGCAACCTCATTCTCTCTTGCTCCCTGGTACAGGGCCTTGTCAGGACACGTCGGGTCAACCCACACGGTGGGTCATGGGAAGGAAACCACTCCTTGGCGTAGAGGGGTGAACGTAGGCCACGTGGGGTCAACCCACAGAGAGAACCATGGCAGAGAAACCACCCCTTGGCTCATGGCAGGGAAACCACTCCTTGACGTAGAAGGGGTGAACGTAGACCACGCCAAGTCAACCCACACGGAGAGTCATGGCAGGGAAACCACCCCTTGGCGCACACGGGGTGAATGTAAGCCACAAGCCCACGTCAGGTCAACGAACACCGGGGGTCATGGCAGGGAAACCACACCTTGGCGTAGAGGAGGTGAACGTAGGCCACGCCGGGTGAACCCACACAGAGTCGTGGCAGGGAAACCACCCCTTGGCTCATAGCAGAGAAACCACTCCTTGGCATTGAGAGGGTGAACATAGGCTACGTCGGGTCAACCCACACAGGGGCCATGGAAGGAAAGCCACCCCTTGGCTCATAGCAGGGAAACCACTCCTTGGCGTAGAGGGAGTGAACGTAGGCCACGTCGCGTTAACCCACACCGAGGGTCATGGCAGAGAAATTTTAGTTAATCTTTAACAATGCTGCCATTACAAATTGGTTCTCATCTTATTTTCGTTCTCGGGAGGAATACGTTGAGATTAGAGACAAGAAATCTCAAGTTTCATCTGTTAAGTCAGGAGTACCCGGAGGTAGCATTCTGGACACCCTTTTATTTCTTTTATTTATTAACGACATCCCGAATGATATAGACGTTTCCATCAGGCTCTTTGCAGATCACTGCGTTATATACAATAAAGTAGAAACAGTAGCTGACCAGGAAAAATTACATGGAAACTTGCAGAAGATAAAGAAATGGTATGATGAATAGCAAATGGAACTAAATCCACTAAAAAGCATAGTTATGACAGTCTCTCGATAGAAAAGTGCTTTAAACTACTCTTATTGCATTGATAATTACGAACTTAAAAGAGTTGAGCAGCATAAGTACCTCGGCTTGATTTTCTCAAAAGATCTTCGCTGGTACGAGCACATAGATTATATGTGTTCTAAGGCCAGCAAGTCGCTCTGGTGTCTCAGGCGTAATTTGTCCGTTGCGACACAAGAAGCAAAGTGTGTGGCGTATAAAGCCCTAATTAGGCCAATAATTGAATATGCGAAGGTAGTCTGGGATCCTTTCTCTGCTACAAACATATAATAAATAAAAAAAAATCCGGCGTCTAGCAGTCAGATTTATATTCGATAAATACTGGCGGTCGGACTCCCCGTCTCAACTGTGTGCATTTACACAACTACCTACATTGCAGACCAGGACTAAATACGAAAGGCTGAAATATCTCTATCTTGTTATTCATCATCATGGTCATATAGATCCATGGTAGTGTGTATAAGCGCGACTGGACGAGGACGAAGAAAGAAACAGATCCACAGACACAGCGCTGTGTCTGTGTATCTGTTTCTTTCTTCGTCCTCGTCCAGTCGCGCTTATACACACTACCATGGATTCTAACCAACTAGCCCGCCAACGTGTTTTAACCAAGCTCATATAGAATATGCGGACTATTTTGAAGTTCTTCGCAGTGAGACCTCTAGGAACCGCTATTCAACGTTTATTTGTACTCCTCCCGTTCGTACTGACTGTTTTAAGTATAGCTGCTTCCAAAGACCTATCAGAGAATGTAATTCTCTGTCTGAAGAAGTCATCTCATCCTCATCAGCTGATTCACTTATAAAACACATAGCTGACATACTGATTCGTTACTGCTACTAGAAGTTCTCTTTTTTTTTTTTTTTTGCCTATATGTGACTTAGTGCGTTTCTTTGCTAACAATTTGCTTATTGTTGTTTGGTGATATTGATTTGTCCCTTCACTTGTTAGATTTGAATGCAAAATATCCGATGTCATTCTTTTCCAGAATGCTAACTACTATACATTTATATTCCACTCCTGTAATAGCCCAGTGTAAAGGCTGACAGTATATGTAAATAAATTACTAAGAAAACAAATAAATAATTAATCAAATAAATGCGTTGCTGTGTTAAGTATAAACCCTGTGTGCTTGGACAATAAGAAATATACAGCGTAAAAAATAAACTAAGAAGAAGGTTTCGATTCACGAGCGCGAAGATTAGACAAATCCATACTAAACACTGTGCCCATGGCAGCTGAACGATCGTATCCTCAAAGTTCCATCTAGTAACTTTTGTACAAACCTCTACGGGCTTCACGACGGCAATCCATGAAATTCAGGTTGGGTACCATCGTTTAGCTGGTGCATAACAGGGCTTTTCCTACACCGTAAAAGAAAATATGGTACACAGAATAGCGAGATACGTATTATGAACTGGCAGAGCTTTCTGCTCAAAAGATGCTCTGTAGGCAGCGCTCGTGGGATAACGTAATGAAGGATAATGAAGGCCTCCGGGTTGACTTTGACCTCCTGGGATTGTTTCAGCTGCACCAGTATTATTGTAGCACACTTGCGTTCTTGATTTTTTTTTTTTTAGAGAGAAGTTCTTAGGCGCCCGCTCCTGCGTTGAGCGTCGGCGCGCCTTCGGCGTAACCTAGCGAACGAGCACAGCGAAGGATAAAAGAGGGAACGTGGAGCGCAGCGGGGGATGAAAGACGGCGATAGCAAAGATAGCGCATGGAGGAAAGCGGAGGAGGAGGGTGCAGTGGAAGCATGAGGCGAAAAGCGGAGGAGGGGAGTGTTGCGAAAGGGTGAGGAGGAAAGCGGAATGCCGCACGACACGTGCTTCATGGCGGCGGCTAGGCATGCGGCGAGCACGTCCACCGATGCCATATATGGAAACAAAGCGCTGGCGTGGGCTTCGGACCGAGTGCGCGTGCGCTACTTCACCTGCGCCTCCGCCGCTAGATCATGCGCTCCGCGCGAGCTACGCGTTCCCGTATTCATGCTTTTTTTCTGAACAATGAGCGACGCTACGGGTGGAAATGTTTCGTCCACCGCTGCTGCAAAACGAGCTGCCCGAGGAGCAGTCTCAGCGCCGCCGCAGAGAGGACCCGATCGTTCAAATTCTTTGCCACAATATATGGCGAATCCAAAACAGCTAAACAGCTGCGCTCAAAATTCGCACTAGGGAGTGTCGTAATCGTGGGCGAAATTGTTTTTCTTTCCTCTTTTATGCACATTTCTTTTCCATTAGAATGACACGGCCGGTAATCAAACCACCGCCCTTGCATCCAATCCATGCACGGCAAAGTCGCTGACCAAACGGGGCGAGTGCGCCTTTTCTATTTTAAGCATCCTCCACGTCCTGCGCCGCTACCATCAATGACGTATTGTGTCCCATCAGAAGAGTATGGCCTGCCTGTTCTTCGTTTTCCCTCCTACATATCGCTGTATTTTTGTTCGCAGCACGCGCGAGGGAAACGAGGAAAACAGATGGCAAATGCTCAAATAGCGTCTGCTCCTTCGGATTCCGCCTGTGGGTACCCGCCTGATTAAACCGTGATGGCTGCAAGTCATGTACGTTCTGTCGTCCACGCAAATACGTCCCCGAAACGAGCGACTGACAAAACTCCTCGTTCAGATATAAACTACCTACGCCAAGAGGACAACGAAGAGACGCGAGAGAAGAACAAAGTTTGAATGAAAGTGCACTCGGGAGGAAAAAGTGGCGCCAGAGGAGAAAAGCCTGACATTCACAGCTGCGCCAAAACACGACCGGCAGAACCGGAGGGGGCGCTGCCACCACGACGCGCCCCGACGCTCCAAGTTGGCTGCTCCGTCAAGCACGCCCCGAGAGCCCGCAAAAAGTGCAACACGTACGCACGGACGCCCGCACCATGGCAGGGCGATGCGGGAAAACTTCGTTCACAGGCAGAAAACCACGGGCGGAAAAAGCGATACAGCCGCGAACTTTCGCCGCACTAGAAACATGCAGAATGGCGAATCATGGCGGTGCCCTGCTAAGTTCGTCAAGGGCGCGCGAGAGCACAAGGCGCCGCATTTCGACAGTTTTTGGCTGCTTACCAGGATAGAATGACGCGAGTATTACACTGAAATGTTACTGAAAATTGATACATTTGGTCATTTCCGCCACCACGCAACGCCTGCGTTAAAACCGGAGTCACCTGTTCAGAGAGCCTTAGAAAGCGGGAAAAAAGTAAAGTACAATAAATGGTAGCTATAGCTAGCCACAACATACCGTGCTACATCACGCATGCCTGTCGCATAGTCGCCCATTTTCTTTCCATTCTTCATAGGTGTAAACCACGTGTTGAGCTCATTCTTTCGTTTTTGGAAAAATGCATTTGAACTGCAAGATTATCGCGTGCCCAGTGTCGCATGAAGGCAACGCAATGCAAGTACAAAGGCAGAGCTCACTAACAAACGCTCAACGCCAAAACACTCGTGTTCCGAGCTTCTGGTGCGCACATTCATTAAAGTGTATACCAGCTGGGTAAACGTGTGCCCCCCCCCCCCCCCCCCCCCCCCATCACCGACTGCGTCCCCGACAGGAGCACTGCTGTTTTGACGCGGTACCTCATATTGTATTTTTAAGATATCTTGTAAATGCACACCCACACGCAGTATCGAAGGCACATGTGCACCCAGGTAGCTCATCACAATCAATGGGATTCGGTGATACTTTCTTTAAATTTATTTGTAAAATACCTTACAAGGCCCCTACATTAGGGATTGAGTAAGGGGGGCATGTAATCAAGTAATGACAAGGAGCCGCCACATAGTGGCTAGTCTTTTTTGTTTTGCTTTTTTCTTGTGATAAAGTGCAGCTTCTTACAGTAACTGTCATAAAGCACAGCTTGTCTTCCCGTTGAGTATTATTACACGTGTCCGGTAAGAGTCAGGATCTTTCTCTTATACAATGTCGGCTTCAACTCCCTTTTGTACTCAAAGCTATGCTACCCTCGCAACGATTCCCACATGGAATCGCCTACACGGTCGGTTGCGCAGTGCAGTCGGGATAAAACGTCGTCTGCTTGCTCTCTGCGAGAGCAGCACACCTGGATGCACGAGAAAGACCGCAGTGAACCGGTACGCTCGCTCGCCTGTCTTAGAGTAGTAGGCCTCAGTGGACTGCACTGTTCTGACGAAAGAGAACGCGAACAAAACTGGAGAGAGCTGCCACACACTAGATGGATGCCTGCATAGCATCTCGTGCAGTGTAGTGCGGAAGAGCACAACAAGCTGCACGCAAGCAACCATAATTAAACTGCCCCCCCCCCTTCGCACCCCCCCCCCTCCGCCCCACAAACACAGCACTTCCAGGACGAAATTAGTCTGCCTCGTACGCCTCGCTCGGTCAACGACGCAGTCGTGGACTCGCGCGCCTTATCGTAGCGAAATAAGCGCACGGTTGTTTTCGCCCGCCATTCTTCAGTTATTCAGCGTTAGCATTTTTCGGCCGATTTGATGCACCACCCAAACGCGACGTCGTCCATTATACGATTGTGCCACTCCGCATTTCAATCGAATTTCAGGCAGCCAGCTTCGATCGAGACGCTGCGAATGCTTTTTTTTTCTTTCTTAATGGTTATCCTCGTGGCGTCTCTGCGCCGAAACGATCGCGGCGAGTGAGGCGAAATTGTTTCGGGTAACGTGCAGCGAGATGAAGCTGGGTGGTTGATGTTTTCCTTTCTTTTTTTTTTCCCTTAAACTCGCGCTATGTAGCCATCGTCGTCATCACGCCTCGAACATACCGCGCACCCATAACTGGAGAGCAATCGGGCGGTGGGATTCTATTAACAATACACAAATACAAAACTAAAGGAATATTTATGGAGCGTATACTCGGGAATAATTATATTTAATTGAGTAGTCAAATCAGGCGAATAGATAATTCAAAGACTTTTAAAGAAGACGCTCTTCTTTAAACGACTCGAACAATAAAGACGTTGAAAGAGGAATGATTGGCGGAAAATAAAAAATAAAGGAAGCGTTAAACCTTTAGTGGATTGTAGTATACTGAATACACCACCAAACCTGCGGCCAAAAGAAACAGCCGAGGCCCTAAGGCCGAGACAAGCCGAAATGCACAGAACCAATCCAATTAACGAAGCGGACCTTCAAAGACATACTTTCTTTCTCTTAAAAATTGGCGCGAAAATAAGAGAGTGTTACTACCACTGTCATTACTGCTGCCCATAAAAAGACAGCAAACGCAACAATGATAAGGATAAAAAGAAAATGAAACACATCTACAAACACAAGAAAAGAAAACGATAAATGAGGTCTACGTCTCAAATAGAAAAATAAAAGAAAGACTGGGAAACGAAGTGTGGGCGGCACTCGATAAGCTCCACCTGCGTGTAGGTCGCAACAACACGGCCGACACACACCGGCCGACCAAAACGAGAAGACAATTTCCGGGACCAGGACGACAAGGCCAAATAGAGAAAAACTGGAGCACCAAGGAAAACATGTGGCTAGCCGTGAAACGGCCCCTGGACCGCACCTCTGTGACACCACGCCGAGTGACTGTGACAGGGCGGTGGTGGCACACGCGCATCGATCGATGGCGTCCGGCCACGGTCGTTCTTGCGTACACACTTCCCGGGAAATTTGCGGTGAGACAGACGAAAAGAAAGCAACAAGAATGAGAGAGTGAAAGCCAAAAAATAGTATATATTACCAAAATGATTAGATAGATAGATAGACAGACAGACAGACAGACAGACAGACAGACAGACAGATAGATAGATAGATAGATAGATAGATAGATAGATAGATAGATAGATAGATAGATAGATAGATAGATAGATAGATAGATAGATAGATAGATAGATAGATAGATAGATAGATAGATAGATAGATAGATAGATAGATAGATAGATAGATAGATAGATAGATAGATAGATAGATATAAACGCGAGGAAATCATATAGGCAACGGCATTCATCACAACGAGTACGCTTAACGTCAACCCGTGGAATGAAGTAAAAATTGACGCGAACAAACGGGGAGCAATAGAAGCGAAGAGCGGCGGCGAACGGGTGGCACAGTGAAAAGGCTAAGCGCGCAGCGACGCGCGAATCTTCGTTAAGACGTGTTTACACACAAGAGTGGAACAGTGACGTCTCAAGGCGTGCGCCGCGAAACTGACAAATAACCGAGCAAAACGAGAAATGAAAACTTCGAAAAGGGGCGCACGTCTTCGTCGAAACTCGAGGACATGGTTCAAATCATTTTCCAGCGCCGTCAAAATAGGGTCCCTTCGAGTATGTTATTCCAAATTTTCGCCGGCTTGCCCACGTTGAATTCCGGCATATATTATTTTACCTCTTATTTTACGCGTGCAACTTAGTCCTTTCGGTGAGTCTTTTTACTTTCTGTCGAAAACTTGCGCTTCGAATTCTGAGAAAGTCACGTGTCACTGCGTTGGATATACTCGCGCGTGCTGCTATTAATGTTGTTCTTTTTCTCCTTTTCTTTTTTTTTTTAATTCTTCTCGCCACGCGCAACAGCCTTCCCTACTTAAAAGAGGCGAGCACTCCAGAGTGCCTCGCGACGAACGCTGTTTGCGCCGTGGCTTAACTCCGCTGAGCCGAACAACAAACATCGACGACCTCGCAACAGCCTGAGCAGCCGAGACGGGTCCTCAAAGGAGCGGCGTAAAATGCGAACACGTCAGGAGAAACGTTGTCTTCCTTGTATTTTCTTTCTCGCTCATAAAATTTCACTTTCTTGTACGCGTGAAGCTAAACGCAAGGCCTTTAGCCGGCATTTCAGGAGCGCTAATTAACGCCGGGCCAGAGAGCCCGTCCATGCAACAAGTTCCCGCAGCGCAGAGTGCAAGCGTGTTCTCGCGCTGCTTTCTGTGTTGGAATTAAGTTGGCGTAGTTATTAATGCGAAATAATTATATTGCTCATGAAGCGGAAAATCCTGCAGCGTGGCCGGCGATCTACATAAGGTCACGTGGTCACAGAGACAGGCCGCGCCGCTGACCGGTCTATATATAGCTCCGCGCGTCGCGGCGCTGCCAGTCGGTGCGGTGATTTGGGCGAGTTCTGCCGTGCGCTCAGACGGATGAACCTTCGGCTTCGCAATCAGTAGCTGCGCCCGGCTCCTTTGAACGGCCACGCAAGTACGGCAACGAGGCCGAGGCACGTGATGCGACAAATGACACGAGGCAACATGAAAACAATACCAATACGTTTCGTAAAACTAGTCGTCATTCGGAAGGCATCGCAATGCGTTCGCATTCATCCGCGTAGGGATACGTAAGCGCCCTTGACTTTTTACGACCGTTGTTACCCACAGATTAATTAGCGATTCCTATGAACAAGAGACATACGAAGTCGTGAAAGTTTATGATGAAAGTGGCGTTTGGGTTAGCGTTTCCATTTGGGTCTGTTGGTGTGCCACCATAGTACAGATTACGTAGCGTGTTCAGACAATGAACACATACACTTTTGCGTTGGACAGTGAGGGCGATGCCTAAGTGACAGGCTGTGGGCACACCTTAACAATGTAAGAGAGAAACAGGAGGATGCCTAGTGACGCATTGAAAAGAGTGCGGATGCGAGGTCATGTTCCTTGATTGCACAGTAATCACCAAAAAAAAAGAAAAAACAGGAATGAATTGAGACGATTGATCATAGAAGCTCGCAATATTCACGATAGGAAAAACGCGCCAGTGTGATTTCAATAACGCTGTGACCGTAAGAATTTGCGCTCCTGATAGACAACAGGCATGTAGAGTATAGTCCGTCTCGAGATATGCGCCGCACTTGCCTTGCAGTGTATAACGATGGCCACGGGTTTCCGCAATAAAATAAAATATAAGCGCCGTGTGTGTATCATTCGTTTCTTTGTTATCCGTAACACGCATCCGTAATGTGTAGTAACGTGTTGTTGGTGTCGTGTTGCTCTAAGCAGTGTTTGTTAGGCTGGAAAAGATTCGCCGGCCATTGCTCTGCCAGAGCGACTCCAACGCAAAGGTAAATCACCAACCTCATGGACTGCCAGTTCCATGTTTTTTTGAGTGTCATTGCAGCGTTACGCATTCCTCTTATTGAGTTTATGCGCAAGTTTGAATTCTTCAATGCCTATTTCGCCTTATGCTTTCCACTTGAACTAAGTTTACTCATACTCTTGAGTATTACTTATATCCGACAAGATTTGTGCGAGATTCTACCAATGTGACTTGGTGACTGATCCAGAAAACGAGACCACGCTACCGGTCTTGATGGCTGTGGTGACACTATCTGTGCGCTTGTGACTTGTGTTTAGTGTACGTTGTGTTTGAAGTTTACATCTAGTTTCCTCCTTTCTTTCGTCTTTCGAAAGTAATCTTTGGGACTTGGCAACAGCCGGCCCTAAGGGAACATATGCTTTCCCATTTTCGCTCAATTATTAATAATCAATAAAGAGGTCAATAACATTTTATCCGTATTTTCGCCGTGCCTGACCATTTCAATGCACTCCTATAGATTCATACTAATTCGCGAAAGACGCAATTCAAGTAATATTTGAAAGATGAGCGTACCCTAAAAGGGGCCGTCAGCCTTCATTATCCACATCAGGGTCGGCTTTGTCTTGTGTTAAAGCTTATAGCTGGTGCCTTACTCCACTTTGCAGTGCCGCCAAAGTGGAAACCCCGTGAGTGACAACCACTCGCCCGTCGCAAGGGTAAACGTTCCCGTCAGACACGATCTGCGCGGGACGAGCGCGTCGCTCTCCCCTTCTGTGATTTACGTACCGTTCATAGCTGGGCAGTCCAATGCACTCACCGCGTGATCGACCTTGTGGCATACTATGTCCGCCGTAGCGTTTTTTACCGCACCAAGAGCAACTACTACAGTAGGCCATGGTGTTGTCCAGTCGGCTTTCGTTTCCAGCGGCGTACAATTATTTGCACGCGGTATCAAAGAAACCGCACTTCACGACACAACCACCGAGATTAGTCATTCGATAAGGTCGCGAACATAATTTTCTGATACTACGCGCTTCTATGACACGGTGATACGGGTCGCAGATTTCATATAGGTGCAGAGAAGGCAGCATCAAACATGTAGCAATGGACATTAAAAAAAATAATAACTAAAAGAAATAGAGCGAAACGCGGTGTTGAAAGTATCAAAGTATCCTACACGGTGCAATACACCACTGGGCGGCGTCCTTGACTGGCCCGCTCTAAGCCGGATTAAAACATTCGAGACCATTTCTTTTTTCTTTTTCCTCTTGGCGTGAGTGATTGAGGAAGAAGAAACGCCAGGAACAGAGGCTTTGAAAGAAAAGCCGGACGCATTGGACCGCGTGAGAAGGTCGGTCGTATCGGCGGCGCAATCGCTATCTAATCCCTCTCCGATACCTCAAGAAGATTAGAGAGAACGCAGAACGAAGGCAGTGCAGCACGCCAGAAGCGGAAAGAGCCGGGGGTTAAGGAGCGCCGCGCTAAATCCTCGAGGGCACGAAAATTGAACAACGCTTAAAGAGAAACAACCGTCTCAGCGGATAGGAAGGCACAAAGCGCACATGCTGTGATCAGCGAACAGTAAGCAAAATAATACAGTGCAGCGAATCGAGCACCATGCGGCGACCTTCGGAACGGAATAAGGAGAATGGTGCAGCCGCTATGGATGTGGATATTTTATCCGTGGAAATTAAAGGGGAATAAGAAGGCAGAAGGAAACACGGCCTTACTATTCTCTCTTCAGGTTTCGACCCAGTGGTTCGCACGATCACGGCTCATTAAATGACGCTAAGCTTGTTGCTTAAACCTGACGAACGACAAAGCCGGAAAAGTATACGAACCCAAATAAAAACGGTGTAAGATGATGATGCTTGTTCTTGTTACTGCTTGTTACTTGTATTTCTTCTTATGCGACAGCGTCAAATGGTTCATCGAGCGAGAAAGCCGGCGGCGTCTGTAGCAGAGAAAAGCCGGCGCCTAACTTTCCCTGTGGCTGCGACGCCAAGTCAAGCTGGCTCGCGCTTGCTGGCTCGGGCGGCACGTGCCTCGATGGAGTCTGAAGCGTCGTCGGCGGCCGCAACCTCGGCAGCGGCGAAACGTGGCCGTCCACGCCAGTGCACCGCAGACGAAGCAAGGAGCCGAAGAAGGCAGCGAAATCGCCGTCAACTCTTCCAATACACGGCGGGCGGAACGAACATTAATGCAAACATTACTCGCAGCACAGAACAAGAAGGACCGCTCAGTGGCGTTCAATTGGACATTAATGCTTTCGCATTCAGAACTGCTTAGGTGAAGAAGTGCTTAGGTGTCCTCGGATTTTTTCAACAGAGAGGATGCGTTAAACCTAATTTAGCTGAACGCGGCTAGCAATTGAAGGATGTCCCCGATGAGAAATTTTATCAGAGTGAAACCTGAATACACGAGCTTGCTATCGGTGCGCAGCGATTTGTTCAGTCATGCGAACAGTTTGTTAGTGGATTAGTTGGTTTGCTTTGCGTTAAGCGAAGCTACAAGCACCCTGTAACGTCACTGCCGACAAGAGCGGTACAAACTTCTTGTGAATCGCGAAAGCATGAATCCTTGCAAGCTTGATGACAAAAAGAAATAAAACAACGAAAAAGGCTGAAGTAAGTATCAGTACACATCTTAATATTGGCTTGCGCCCGCAGCTCTTGTCATATAGCACACTGTGATAGCAGACATGTCGCACGAATAGTAACAACGCGCGAATTAATGCTCACTTTCAACTGCTAATGCCTCAAGTGACTATGTCTCAGTTTTATTTCCCCTCTCTATTAACGCGTTTCAGAATGCGACCTACCGTACAGTTAAATGAAGCTAGCAAATGCTATAAATAATCCGCGACCCCAAAGAAGGCATACGGAAATACAGAAAAGTTGCCAAAGAATGAGACCGAAAAAGTCTGGAGGGAAAAGAGCTATTCTAGCTGCATTTCACAAGCACACGTACGCGTGGCGAAACCTTTAGCTGCCGCGATGTCACGATGTCGCCATGAACTGCGGCTCGTGGTCATGTGTCGGTACGAAGAAGAAAAATCACTAGGTGATCATGCAATGAACCAGTGGCGAAAGATGTGGGCAACGCTGCGAACGCGATCCACAACGGTAATGCGCAGTTAAAAATGTACAGCCGGCCAAAACATCAAAGCACGACTAGAGGCCCGGCGGGAGAAGTAAAAGTGTGGTCCACAGCAGCGCTGCACTGGAAACACGAAATGGATACCGCTTCGCTAAAAGCACAACTCGCACTAAAAAGAATGCAGACGTACTCCCTGCGGGCGACGAGGACGCCATGTGCGCTGGGAAATGCTATACGGCCAGCCCCGTCGATATGAAGCTAACCACGTGTGCTGCAAACAATAGAGATTACACGACAAGGCACAGCGCTTGCTACTAGAAATTGCGAAATCAACGAAGACTGGGTCCCCGGAGTGGAAACAGAAAAAAAAAAAAAGAATGAATAAAGCGCCACAGTGCGGCTTAAATGGCGAAATCTGAAGCGGGATCACGGTGACACAGGACTAGCTTTCAAGAAAGAAAGAAAGAAAGAAAGAAAGAAAGAAAGAAAGAAAGAAAGAAAGAAAGAAAGAAAGAAAGAAAGAAAGAGAAAAAAGATGAAGACCCAGAAAACATCCGAGGACGCCTAAAGCATTTCTTAAGAGTTGTGAATTACAAAGCATTAATGAACGCCGCTGCGCGGCCCTTCAAGTTATGAACTCCTTGCGGACAAGTGAGCGCCTTGATACGCTTGGCGCGTGTTGAGTTGGCCTTACCGAGGCGCAGTTAGAACGCATGCAGGCGAGAGCTTGCGTGGAAAAGGATAACACACGCGGATAACACAGGCTTCGGAGAGCGAGGGTGACGTGGCGTCGCGGCGATGCCCGCTCCCCTCACGCAATGCCTGACCCACTATCGAGGCCGTAGGTGTTTCAATTCGCCCGCTCGGTTCCGTTGAGGCGTGCTCGTGAGGTGGCGTCGCAGCCAACTGAAATTTAGGTGCCGTTTCGCTGCTCCTGACGACAGATTCCGGCTTTCTCGATCAATGGACCGTTTGACGCTCTCGCATAAAAATAAAGCGACACCCACGTTCAGAAATACGCCTCGACTCGGCACTGCTCCTCGACCCTGCAAAGTGTAGCGGAGCGTCAGTCATCGAATGAAGCACTCACTGCGCATCGCTGATAACCCCCAGCGATTAGCGAGCTCAGCTTTCTTGGCCGCATATGTGTCAATGTGCTCCAGTGACGTTTTCCAAAAGACTCCCTGTCGCAAGCGTCTCTAAAGAGCGTTATTCGAGCGCTGTGTGTCTACTTCTGTCCGTGTGTCCAGCGCTGCCTCCCTTTTCGTGCAGCACACGTGGAGTAAAAGCGTCGAAGCGAGAAGCGCTTGTGAATGCCGAAGAAATCGTGCCATTCCGCCGTGGTGGCTCAGTTGGCTACAGGCTTCGATTCCAGACCCCCTGCGCAGTTTCGTGAGTTGAGCCCTAACAGCATTTCGAAATAGGGCAGCGACCTCGCACTTTCACCGGATGTTTATACTCCATCTCATAAGTCGTTTGCAGCACTGCCGAAAGTACGAGGCGTGAACAGGTAATATCCTTGCGCAGCGAAATATAGCACCGGGCGCGACTGCTGATTACTGGCGGGATGAGAGAGTTTGATTTTTACTTGGTACGTTATACGTTACAGCGATAGGTGACAAGTTAGAAACTTTGCGTTTGCACGTCGCATACCGGGAATTACTGTGCCGGTGAGAAGACGACGCGGCGTGGATGAACACATCTCCAGGGGCATTCAGCCTTCCTATTGGCTAAGGAGTCCTGCAGCTTCCACAGTGCTGCAGACGACTTGTGAGATGAAGTATAGTTGCGTGTGTGCGTGTACAGCCGGTGCTTCAAATGACTCGCTTCGAGCGTCTCCACCGAAAAGACGTCTTGGAGAAGACTAGGCTACTGTGGCAAGTGTTCAAGGTCAAACGGCAAACTTCCTAGCGGGCCGCGTCAACGGCAGTCCCGGCAGTCACGAGTGTTACGACGGCACCACGAACATCAGGCGCTGCACTCGGTGCAGCCGCGTTGCGTACCTGAGCCAGTCAGGCAGCGAAAGTGCTGGGCCGCACCGTAAGCGCATCGGAAGTGCAGTGGAAGCTCGCGAAGCGAAAGGGGCAACCGCAGAGGGACAGAAGCGCCAAATTCGTGCAGACCGCTTTCCTTGTCGTTCACCGCGGTTGTTTTCCTTTCATTACGCAGGGCGGAGGCCGTAAAACGCACGCGGAAGTGTAAGCGGCTTCCAGCGATCAAGAACGACGCACACTCGCTAGCCTTGTCTCGAAAAATATTGTTCAGTATTAGGGAAGCTGTCGGGAGCGACCAAAATTATCTGAGTGACCAAAATAATGTCGTGGCGTGACGGTGCAGAAGGTAGCAACGAGGAAGCAGGCCATCGAAACACATTTATCTGTGCCTGTGATCCTCTCTTTTAGAGCCTCCATTATTGGGTTCAGCCACACGACTTGGCACGAGGACTTGCTAACCGTGACAGCCATAACCGAGCCGTTCACCATCAAGTCAGGGAATATAGAGATCATTTAATAACTTACAATGACATAACCAAACATTACTATTTAGGACGCAGGCAATTATCATCGCCACACTCAAAACTGAGCAAAGCTCGGGCACTCTCACTGCACTTATTGCAAACAGGTATATATCCCACGCCCTACCACATTAACAAAATATATCCAGAGAGGGAGATTAAGATAGACTGCAACGACTGTAATGACATCACTGGAGTCAGACATATGCTGCCGGTGTGTCCCGCGACTCTCCCCAACTTCGTTGAAGAATGGACACAGTGGGAAAAGGGGATTCAAAGCTTATTGTTTCCAGACCAGCTAAGAGCCGTCCAGAGGGCTCATGATGTCGCTGAAGGGCTTGGCCTGACAGTGCCAACGTGGAAGCCATGGCTTAAAAAGTCGAGCCTCCCGACCCCATTTCAAAGTTTTCACACACAAACACAGAAATGTTTGCTTGGCAATGCAAAATAACCTGATTGAATCTAATCGATTACCATGTTAGAGTCATCGCCCCCCTCCCCACCGTAGTTTTTATTTATTTATTTATTTATTTATGTATTTATTTATTTATTTATTTATTTATTTATTTATTTATTTGTATTTCTTGTTATTCCCAATTTTCTTCTGGTTGTTTTGTTTGTTTGTTTTTTGTCCCTCTCACGTCGGGAGACGCAACAAACGAGCAAGCGACCTTCAAAAGAAATTTGGCAACATTAACGAGGCGGTGCACGAGGCGATTGTCCTAGCACTCGCCGCGGTACCGAACGCTGCGATCGTGATCAGCGACTTGTAGGCGGCAATCCGCGGCTTCGCGCGCGGTCGCGGAAAGCGACCCGCATACTCCAAATTTGTGACAACGGCGACTCGGCATCGTTCTCGCAACCTCAAAATTCTACGCTCTTCCTCCACTGGACCCCGGCACACACCGATGCACCGCTCGCGGGCAACGAGGCGGCCCACGCCGCGGCTCGAGGTCTCGCCCACCGAGCCGCCGCAGATTATGTGGCCGCCGCCTCCGCCCCCGAGAGCGGGGCATCGGATCTGCCGGATCGGGACACAGAAATGCAGCAACAAGAATCACAGTGGGCGTGGGGCGATCGGCTGACCACGTTCAGAGGCCTTACCCAAGACTACGGACTTGAAAGACGCACATTCCCGCAACCACACGATAAATTAAACAGGAACGAGGCCGTAACCTTACGCTTACTCAGAACACACACCTACCCTAGCCCGGCCGTCTTACATCACTGTTACCCAGGATTATACCCAACTGATGCGTGTAAAGCGTGTGGACAGAGAACAACGCTGCGACAAATGCTCTGGGAATGTGCCGGCAACAACGGTACTGAAACCGCCGCCGTTCGGGACGCGTCCATAGCCGCGGCCGTTGCCAGCGTACAGGAAGCCTCGAGCTCGCTCCTTCCCGACGCCGCCCGCCGCAGATCAACACTCGCGGGTCATCATCACCGACTCGAGGGGTGCTTGCCGCAATATTGAGCAGGGGCACATACCGTACCTTGCCTACAAAATTTTGCAAAACAGCGACTATCTCGGTGCCCCCTCGCACCGTGCGATTATCTGGACTCCCGCTCACACGGGCCTCGAAGGAAACGAGACGGCCGATGCCGTCGCCCGCGCGCTCACTTTCCGGGCATCACCTTCGTCCCCCACCGATCCGGACGCCGAACCCAATCCCGCCTATACTTTCAAAGAGATCGTTCAGCTCTACCAATCTGGCCATGCCATCTATCCCAAGCCCTGTAAGGGCCTCACAAAGGCGGAGGAGCGCATTCTCCTTCGCCTTTATAGCAAAACTCTGCTGTGCCCGGCAGCCTTAAACCCCGCTTGCACGGGGGAGTGCCCGCACTGTGGGGAAAAGTCCTCAGACATTTTCCACATGGTATGGGCATGTCAAAAAACTCCGAATCTAACCCCCCTACCCAACCCTTCCCGGGTGGACTGGGAGGCAGCCCTGCTCGGCTGCTCTGACCTGACGGCCCAACGGGCCTTGGTCGAGCGGGCCCGGGCGGCGGCCGACGCCAATGGGCTCCCGTAAGGGGGAGCCCACCTAGTGTTGATGCAAAACCTATCTAAATAAATGTTTTTCAGACAGAGCCCCAGCTGCGGGGCCGCCGGAGACCTCCGTCGGCGTCGCCGCCGCTGGGAGGCGTCTCTCAAAAGTTCGTAGCTGGAAGACCAGTTCTGGGCCGTCCGGCAAGCCGAAGTTGCGGCCCGAGTCTAAGGACTTCGAGCCGCCACCTGAAGCCGCCACAACCAAAACTGCCGGACCATTCCTTTTAATAAAGTTTATTTTCTTCTTCTTTCTACGTTCCAACGTTCAAATTGTTAATTCCATTGTTTTTATACACCTAATTTATAATACACCTACACGACCTTTGATATGTAGAACGGTTGACCAGTGATTCAATCAGAGTAGTAAGAGCGAACTCCGCGCCAAGGTATTGTGCGCCAAATTTGCAGATCACAACCAGCGAGCTCGACGACAGGAAATGTGGTACGCCTGCGTCCTTCAGTTCGGTCGAAACACGTGCACTACTTCCTTGCGCGCACCGAACCTGTGCGGCTAAGCACGATTCACAGGAGCCACAACGTTGCACGCTTTTAGAAAGACAAAAGGGCGGCGCCATGAATGCAAAATGCAAACCAAAGGAGCAACTAAACAACAGGCGTCAAGGAGACAAACGATACGGTGTGAGGCAGCGGCCATATACGGCCGGAGTAACGGGTTTCGCAGTGGTTTCCAGCGAGGGGAAGGGAGAGCTAGCGGCGTAAACCCGATTTTTTGCGTTCCGGTGAAACGTTCGGTCGGAAGGCCGGCAGTAAAAACCCGGCCACGATAATACCAGGCTGGCCGCTGTGGAAGACTGTGGGCGAGAACCTTCCCCGAAATGCACGCCTTCTTGTAACCCATCGCTCTCTCGTTTTCTCCTTCGCAGATGCGTCCCTGCCCGACGATCTGAATATGCATCGGACTGGTCTACGTTCCCTTCAATGGACCGGGGACCAGGGTGAAGAAGGGTGGCTGGGCAGGCGGCATACTAGCACAAGAATTTCGGGGGCGAGTAGGAGGGGGACGTGCTCGCTACGTCACTGATTACAGAGTACTCGCTCAGCGGCTTTTCAGAAAGGCAAAACGCAAGTCACAGAGTAGACAGAATGCGCCGCACTCCCGACCTCCTGGCGAAAGAAAACATTCGCCCCAGGAAATTCACGCTTTTCGTCCGTCATCGCCGCAGATGTCTGCGTACATCCGAGTTATTCTAGACGAAACAGGCTCCAAATAGCGCCGTGAAACGTAGCCTCAAAAACACGCCCTGACATATCATCTCTGGGTACGAACGCGCCAGCCGTTTAGTCGGAAGGAGACGCATTTATATTGAACTCTCTTATCGAAGCAACGCTCGGAGTGCTTCAGTGGCGTAGCGCGCAGTGTACAGCGTCCTCTGCTTACTGTCGCCAAACGCACATGACGTGAACGTAGATCCGTAGCCACGGGATACACTAAAGACTAATACACTGCAGAAGGCTACGGCAACTTTGTCTACATACATCTCACCCTCTTAAACTTATATTTAGTGAGGGATATTGAGCACGGTAGCAAGGACGACGGGGGGAGGCAGAGGGCAAGAGAATTTTAAGAATATAAAAGCAGCGACAAACAGTCAGTGAGTTTGTCAGTGAGAGAATGAAGGTTACGACAACGACTACGCCGGAAAGGATCTTCGGTTAAGATAACAATACAAATTAAACCATCAGCACGGACTAGCATAACTAAACCGCAAAGCACCGCGAAGGACAGGCATCCCGAATGTTAAAGCAACACGAATAACGTATCAAAACACGGCAAAGACAACCTTTTCCTTTCGTGTTCGAGATGGTCTCCAAACAATCGATGTTCTGCGGCGCACAGTGGCGGCCATTCACTCCCTGGTGGCGAGAAGGCAACGACCCAACACTGTGCAGAGGCTGCGGACCGGAACGCCGCAATGCAGACGAGCATATCCTGTACACAGTTACGGCTCGGAAACATGACCCCCGCCCCATCCCCTTATTTTTCTCCGTATCGGAAAACTGCCTCAATTACGGACCCGTCCATTCTCCAATCTAAACCCTCCTGTGAACATTGGTGGCACGGTACACCCAAGAGAGGTCTTTCCTCCTTCCCCTCCTTTCCCTCTATCTCTCTAGGCACCGAATCAAAGGAGCGATTGCGAAATATTCATCTCTCGCTCTGTTCAAGCCGTGTCACGAGTATCCGCCTCCTTTCTCGCTTCTTTCCTTTCTTTCTTAGTCTAGCCTTCATCGACATGACATCCCAAAGACCGCTTCGTTCTTCCTCTTTATTTTTCTAATAACCTGAGATTTCTTCTAGGCGCTGGGTTAAGAGAGCGAAAGGAAGGAGAGGAACGGCAGGGAGGTCAAACAGACGAACGTCCGGTTTGCTACCCTACACTGCGGTTAAGGGAAATGGGGAATAGAAAGAGGAAAAGAGGCAGAGAATGAGCACTGAGAGCACGCGGGATGATACACAGGGGCACCGTTAGCGGTCTATCAAACCGGTGCACTTAAATCCCGAATACAGCAGGCAAGTGAACTCGCTCGCTGCAGCACTAAGGAAGGGGCTCGACGATTGCCGCACGTTGGCCCGTGTTTTGCGCCTACACGAAGCTAGTGTCGTGTCACCGGGAAACACGGACGTCTACGGGGGGGGGGGGGGGGGGGGGGAACGAAACCACTGCGGCGCAGTACGGAAACAGTCTTTCCCCGAGGCCTCCTAGCGGAAGTACCCCTTTCGCACTTTTGACTGTGCGAAGTTCAAGAAAGCGAGGAAGAATACACGCCCGGTCAACGGTGACTTGCGCAACTTGCACTAATCCTACAGTGACAGCAGTTCTCGTTTTCTACAGCTGCTGCACTGCAGCAGTTCCCTGTGTTACTGGGGTACTCTAAGTAAATTGGGACTCGCGGCATGATAATGCTGACGACTAGAAGTCAAGACTCACAGGGTCCATAAGAACTAGGGAAGTACCATCCCTAGCGGGCAAAGTCTCTAGTGTACATAGTTCAAGCCGTTAGCTTAGCCGCCCTTATATACCCCCATAAAAAAATTTACAGAAGAATAATAACACGTCTGAGCGCATCAGGCAGGTATTACCAAGTCAGGACCAGCAGCTATACAGCTATCCTCGAGAAGTAAAGTGCAGAATTCTAACGGCCCTAACGCATGAGGCGGACACTTTCAGGTTACCTGCAGTGGTGGCGTAGCGGCTTCGGCGCTGCGCTGCTAAACCAGAGGGTGCGGGATCGAACTCCGGCCGTGGCGGCCGCATTTCGATGGAGGCGAAGTGGAAAAATGCCCGTGGACCATGCATTGGGTTCACGTTATAGAACCATCCCCAGGTCTTCGAAATTAGTCTGGAGGCCTCCACTGCGGTACAAATCGTAGTTTTGGCACGTAAAACCCCAGAATTCGATTAATTCTTAAACTTTCAGATTAACGAAAAAGCTTGAGGAACAATCAAGGACCGTGCAACGAACGGTGGAACGAAAAATGATAGACCTAAGAGTTACAGATTGGGTGACAAGAGAAGGAATGCCTAGTCGGGGACGCAGAGAGCAATAGGCGCTGTGATGAAATTAGAAAAAAATTGCAGGCGCAACACGGGGCCAGCTAGCTCAAGAGATGGCTAGCTGGAGATCGGTGGGAGAGGCCTTCGTCCCGGAGGAAGACATGTACAAAATGATCACGATAACGATAATCCCACTTCCCCCTTTTTTTTTTTTTTCTTAGGTGAACGAGCCCAGGCCTTTTCAAAATAAAGAGCTAGCGACGAATAATTACTGGGCTAAACTTCCTGAAATGCATTCGATATCGACCCTGCAGAAAAGCATGCATTGATGTCGTCGCGATCGACACATTGAAGATGGTGGAGAGCTGCAGCTCAATGCGATCTCCCGCTCGCCAGCAGAAACGCTGTAGAAACTGAGCATATAGCGCTCCGCATAGGCGTCCATAACGTCACGTTTAGGCCGTCTATAGATTTCGCAACCGCGGAGGATTTTACACCTAATCAGACAAAGGACGATTTCGTTTGTAAATCATTGTCTTTTCTTCAAAATATATTATTTCATCTCTTCCAACCTATCATCAATTGCAAATGTACGATACGTCAATTTTCTTTTTCAAATACACGATGCTTTTTCTCCTAGCGCACGATGATGTATCCTATTATGCAAATGATTGTACAGTTACAGAACGTGGAGATGGCTTATAACAAAGCACACGGAGGAATCTTTGCGCGGTGTAAACATTAGGCACGCTAAGATTGCATGCGCAAACGGCTTTGGGTAGCCAAAGAGACCACAGCATGCGTGCGTTATCTTGGGGGGGAGTTTTTTCTGTGCCTTTGTGTTGCGTTTTTCCGAACGTGCGGTGGCTTGCGTCCCCTAACTTTGGGTACGCAAACTCGAACACTCATTATTCTTGGTCATGAGCAAAACGAGGCCTTGAAAAAGACAAATCCATTTGTCTAAACGTTGGCTCCCGCTTTTAGCTCGTTCTCGTTTTGCTCATCGTTTTGAATTTCTATCTCCCGCCTTCCCCGTGTTTTCCTAGTCTTGGACAGGCATTCAATGCACATCATGTTTCCCATTAAGAGGTGACCTCGCACTAATGGTACCATAATCAGTAATGAGGCGCACCATTTGTGGAAAACTGACTCATGCAGCAGTCTGTAATATACGAGGTTTCTACTAAATGCCCACGCACGCACGCACCATGTGACATACCCCTTGGGCCAGTATTGACAAAAAAAATTCTTGCGCTAGAAATGTTCGTAAGAGCGGATACCTCCTCGGCGGAATGTTGGATATGTTATTACCGGAGGTGGCCGGTCAACTGCGAACAGTGTAACCGAAAAGCTTAGTAGATTCTCGGCCCCTGGAAATCACTCGTAGAAGAGAAAAATTCACCGACGATTACGATACTCCCTAATGCGAAATTTGAACGCAGCTCCATGCGTGTTTTCATTTCGCGATATATTGGCTGATGCGGGGGGGGGGGGGGGGGGAGAAAAACTTGGGTTCCAGTCTACGCTGTAAAGGTGGTTGGACAGCGAAAGTGTAAGCGACACCTAGAGGGATTACCCATTGCGACGTGGCATGACATTACTCACATGCGACATTCACACGCACTTTACCAAATTATTAGCCTATAAGACGTTTACACGGCCTGCGACTTGGCTTGCGCCGCTACTTCGCGCACCTACAAGCGAAATGCACTTGACCTGGAACCACAGTCTATCACACGTACGGAGCAACTAAATCCAAATTCGGCGTCAAGAAATTTCTTTAATTTGCACCCTTGAAGCGATTGATTGTATTGGAGCTTCGTCGCTTGGCACTTACACCGACCGTCCTGCTGACACGGTGTTCACCCGTGGCACGACGTCGTCTCTCTTGTCCTCGCCGTTCCTCATAAGCACGCTCCTCTTCAGGAGTCGTCACTATACGTGGCCTTCCCATAGCACTGTCACAACACAAATGCAATGCCTTATTAGGCGGGCTCTCTCTCTCTCTCTCTCTCTCTCTCTCTCTATATATATATATATATATATATATATATATATATATATATATATATATATATATATATATATATATATATATATATATATATATATAATGTAGTGCCCTCACGCCCCCTGTTACAAGCGCATGTCGTTATCAATCATTATGCGCTTCCCATTGTTACCGACCGCCTTATTGTCCATCATGTTGACACGATACGCATTTTAAGCTTTTCTTTATCCAAACGACATACGTGGCATGCACCGCACGTGTGATTCGAAAGGATGTGCGCACTTTTCGCTTCAATTTTAGCCTACGATTTCACTGCCTCCGTGATCGGCCCACGAAAGAGGTTATTTTTGCCCGCGGACGCGACAAATTACATTGGGGGGCCGGGGGGGAGGCATACAGCTCCGCTGTAAAGATAAATAAAGGAATCGGAAGGGGAGAGGAAGGTTTAATGTTGCGGAAAAGACGAGCCTCGCAGGCGCGGCCTAAGTAAGACAGATTCCTTCGTGCCTGAAACGGGAGCGCTCGGCAACGTCATCGCGCCCGCGCTACATAAGCGTGCGCCATCGACACCACATCAAAGAGCGACCCGTCTCATCGCATTCTTCGGAACCGCACACAGTCCCACCACGAAACAGCTAATTCCGTGCAGCGACAGCTTGGGTAGGTGACCAAAAAATAAGTCGTGACGACTTTTCGCGTTATATATACAATGCACTGCAACAACCATCCAAGACAGTGTTACCTTGACGTTTATCCAACCTTACTAGTGACACCCTGCCCCATCATCATCATCGTCGTTATTATTATTATTATTATTATTATTATTATTATTATTATTATTATTATTATTATTATTATTATTATTATTATTCCGTCACATCAAACACTTCTTTTCCGCTGACGATGAGCGAGTGTTCATGTAGGTGTGAATGCGAATTAGGCGTTCCTTTGAGTGGACCTGTGACGTATGCGCACTCACAAGTTGAACAATAAGAAGACACTGAATACGGACCACTCGCAAACGCTGCAGAAGCCACAAAGTATTCGGGTAATTCCGCTCGTATTCACGTCATGGCAGCAAGTCTGGCAGGCACTGCGCAGAACAGTTACACGGCAACGCGCTCGTGTGCACCTTCCCATGCGCCGGAGATTGCATCCGAGCGAAGTCATTAAACAAAAGAAAATGGAGCAAGGGAGGAAAAAATGGGGAAGAGGTAAAGGGTCTAAGTACCTCTCTCAACGGAGTGAACATCCATTCCTCATAACGCTCGCGCACATTCCTGTGTATTATGCCAGTTTATCTCGCGTCGCTCTCAGAAAAGAGCGACGCGCATGCTGACGTTCGTCTGCGCTTTCATATCACTTAGGCCTAACGCTTTAGAGCGAGCAGTACGGGCGCTGGAAAGTCGATGACGAATCCATTAGAGCCCAACGAGATGATGAACAAGAGTGAGCTTTCGGGTTTCGCTGCGCCGCTCTTAGCGGCGCGTTCCACCGGTGCGAACATACCGACCCACCTGTGAGCTCATACATAGAAGCATAGAAGGCGCGAGACTAGTGGTATTATTATGTATAACAGACGTAGAATGAAAGCGACTAGCGCCGTCTGCAACGAAGAAGCCTTGCCGGGCGCACTTAGCGAGACGGGGCAGGCCTAATGATAGCGGATTTCGAGTGCTTGCGCCTGTTGCACTTGTTTCGAATAGCAGCCTCATTTCTGTAATAAGAGGCGTGCACACTGGAAAGCTCGCGGCGAACGCCTCCTCCTTTCTTTCGAGCAGCGCACGAAGGTAAAGGAGCTGAAAAGTACGTCGCCTGCACGGCGCGAGGAAGGAGCAGACGCCGCGGTGCTGTGGGCGGCAAGCGCCGAATGAGACGGCGCTGAAAATGGCTGACGTGCTCACGCTCAGGAGCCCTCTCTTTCGGCGTCATGATCTTCGCTACATCTACCACTGACATATTTGTCGGTAGCAGTGCCCAAGGTTGGTGACCCTCCAATGTTCAACGCACCAGCCACAGTGAAAATGCGAAGTACGCGCTACTGAGAAGGCCGGTGTTGTGTAACATTTCAGCGGGAAAACAAAAAATCGTGTTTCCGTATGGGCACGACATGTGTCGTTTGTCTGGCTTCGGTTTCTTTTTAACGCGACAGCGTTAAGGGCCCCATGCCGCAGAAAATCCGGTGTTCGCACCGGTCGGCGTCTGGCGCGAGCATCCCCGTGAGCGAAAATTCCCGTATAAATTTAGGTATATGTATACACCACGCCTGGCTATACGACATGCGGTATATGCGGGTTATACTGCCGCACCATTCTATCACTCAGCTCGTACCTTGTCTTACGTTCTTGACAAAGTTATTCCTCGGAATTTTGAGAATGACAGTCCACAAGCAAATGACATGAAACGAAACACCGACAGTGCATGCCTTTTATGTTAAATCTTCTCAGACTGAAATATTAAAAGTGCGAAACAATAAAAGAAACCTGAAAATTATGTTCGTTCGTTTGTTTGTTTTTTCTGCGCCTGTGCACTACCTCCGGGATCGGCCCATGCGAAAGGCTGCGTTTCTACCAGAAAGCCCTCCATCGCGCATAGCGTTCGTGGCCAGCGTTTCCCGGTAAACATGACCGTTACATAAGCTGCAGTTTAGGGGATGCGTGAGAAGCAGTCAGCCATCTTTGAACGCTATCACGTTCCACTCTTAATGGCGGAGGTTAAGCGACCTCCAATCTTTTACTTTATTATTACTTCTTTATTATGGTAAGGAGGGGGGGGGGGCGTGATTAGATGGAACGTATAGCTCTACTTTTCGCAAGTTCGCTTGATCCTCATGTGCGCACAAACTTGCCAGGTTTCCCACAATAAACGCGCTTGCCAATAAAATCGAAAATATTTACAACAGCGCTATTCGATCTATTCTGGATATCTTTAAAAGAACGCTTTACACGATAAAAATGACGACTGATTATTATAGCAATAGCTTCAAGACGAATGAAAAGACACCTGGTTGAATTTTCTTTCGTGTCGTTTGTTATCGCCAGGCACTGAGGAAAATGTATTAGGTCACCATGCTATACATTCCACGAAGCTGGGACTATGAAAATGACATTAAAAGAAAAAAAGAAAAGGCATTACAATTCGTTCAGTGGTGAAGTATCACGATAATGCTTCTTTTTTTTTTTTTTTTGCGATAAGAGCATGGAATGTCCTTTTTCGTCTGACTGCTGACACTTTGAATAAGCTCTTAAAACAAACATGCTTAACTTTTAGCGTCCTTTCTCTTCTTCTTTTCATTGCAATCCCTCTGCGCTAAAATGTGGTTATATAACAAACAAATAAATGAATTAAACAATCCCATAAGAATCAAGTTGCCATCAGATTTACCGCTAAGTAATCAGTCAATTACAGGGTATAAATAATTGCAAGTAACGAATTTTAGATTATGTACAACTCGCGTTACTTTAAACCGCCAGAGTTGCCATTCAAAGGACGAAAAACATTCGTGCCAAATGCTGCAGGAAAAACATTTCCAACCTCTCCATCGTCAAAAAAAGAAGAAAACACACACACACAAAACTACATAAGCAAATAAACGAAAACTTATGCAAAAATGTCAGCATGAGAATGAAAGAGATCACCGGAAATTGCAGCTTGCAAAGAGAAAAGCGATGATCTCGCTTAATTTCCCCTCCATCTCCTCGATGCACTGAAATGCGCACACGTGCCGCCACGGCAACGAAGCGGAGGCCGAAAACGTTGCGCGCACGACAGGGACAGAGGCGCTGTGCCTCTCTGCGCCACACAGCACGCTGTATTGCCAGACGCAGTGGTCAGCGTGATAGTGGTTGGTCAGTGGCCTCCCTGCCTCTCGCTTGGCTTGCCTAACCGTATTTTCCTTTTCATGATAACGCCGTCAGCGAAGCCTACTCTTGGCCTCGTCCGCGACATCTTGCGCGACAGTGCACCGGGTCAGCTGTGCAGAGACGACCACTACTCGTCGCTTTAGCGCGTTTAGAAGGCAGACCACCGACTGACGAGACGACACCCGAGCAGAGACTCGGCCGTTGGCCAGTCCGCAAGGCGCTGAAAGAAGGATGTGCACAGCGGATTCCTAGTGCCCGCGTGCGTGCCCCCCTCCTTCCTTTAACTCGTCCCTCCCCCAACGCAGGGTTGCGAACAGCAAGCTAGTCTGGTTAACTTCCAGCCTACCTTCCTTCCAATTCCCCTGTTTTCTCTCTTTCCTTTCTTTTCTTTTGATCCCTTCCTTCCCCCATGCGTATAGGCTATAGCAAACTGGACGGACGTCTCCCTTTCCGTTCACTTCCCTCTCTCTCCTCTCTCCCTTTTATTCCAATTAACGGAGCATTACGCAGAGAGAATACCACAACGCAGGGCAAAGTGACGTCGAAAAAAGAAAAGGAAAAGAAGCCTCTGAGGACAAAAAAAAAAAAAAAAGGGCAGCAGTAAACGGGCGACGAACGTGGCGATAAAGCGCAGGAAGAAGGAGGGGCGACGACGTGGGCACGACTGCATACCGCGTTCCAGAACACCATAATCGTATCCCCCGTCGGCACGAGGAAAAGCGATAGCGCCTAATCGGTTTCACAAAACTCGTTAAAAACTCGACGTCATAAAACCCCGATGGGAGAGGAAAAAAACCGAAGACGCGGCCGGACAGCGCGAGGGGAGAGGGAAGTACGAGTACGAGGAGGAAATGAATAACGACGTCATTATGGCGGTGGCCGAAACAATTAAAAAAATTAAAGAAATAAAAATTCAGAAAGAGACAGCACAACTGCGCTCGTGGCTAATTACTCTACAAGAGCGGAAGAAAGGATGCACGGGAGTTTTTGATGGAGTTAACAGCGCGCAGCGAGCGAAGAGACATCGTGCGACGCGTCCTCACTTCGCCTTTTCTTTATTTATCGAGCGGTTGTTGATTACGCAGGCGTGCGAGGCGTTGGCTCTGTTTAAGGCTAGCGCATTCCTTGCGCGCAGAGATCGCGACCGAACGGTTGGCTGACGGGAGTGCTGGTTTCCACGGCGACGCCATCCCGACCTAGAGCAGAGCTGATGAACCGCGACGTGACACGATCCTGTACAAACTGCGCGATCCCACCGCTGCCACCACGTATCGGGTGACCAAGGATGTTTAATCCAGATGCGAAGAGATTGAAGTGCAGCTCTGACGTACTGGTTCGTGCGCCGTTGGTACGGTATCGCGTGACGTCACGATCGCTCAGCTTTGCTACGCGTCACGGCAGGCGAAGACGCATAAGCCAATCGCCGTGTCCACAGACGCGCCTCAAACGAAGACAGTCATTCCTTAGAAATGCCGGTGATCACACTTGACGCCGTGTCTTGTCTCGCCCCTTAGTTCTAAACGCCCGCAAGAATTGCCACAAACTTACTTTCGCATTCTTTAGGCGAGCCGCGCAACCTGCCGAAACCTCGAAAGACTCTCGGCTCACAAGCGCGGTGAAATAGGCCGCAGGCACCGGCGTTAAGCAAATTCCTTCCAGCCAACCGCGACACGCACTCGCCAAGCTGCCGCAAAAGACAGGGCGTGGAAAAGATGTAAAGGAAACTTCAGCGCGGCACCTTTGCGCGTGTACAGCGACGAGAAACTCTTTGATCGCCGCTTCGACGCCAACGCTCGAAACACCTCCGATCAAACGCTTCCTTCAGGCGCCGACGGCCTCTGCCGCGCGTCAAGGGCACCGAGTATAGCTACCCAGCGAGGGGAACAACAACAATTCTCAGCGCGCGCCACCTCGCTTCTCAAGGTGCCTCGTCGTCACTGCTGCTCGAGAATCCGGAAGGCATTTCTCGGGTCTAGCCTACCCCCTAACCACCCGCCTCTCGACGCGCTAATTACTCGGCAAGGCACACGCAGGGGATGTGTGGCTCCAGCGAGCTCGAACTACCACCGCGTTCGGCAAGCATTTCCCGCTGGAGCGCCATTCGCTGCGGCTCGAAACGACGAGCGCCGTCAGCTGCAATATCGAGCTGATCGAGCCGCCCACCTCGGCGAAGGGTGTGGGCCGCGGAATTTCGTATACGGGAAGAACCAGAGGAAGCTGCGGCGCTGAGACCGCTCGGCTGCAATTTCTCTCTTCTTTTTTTTTTCTCTGCTTGCGTGCGTGCGTGCGCGTGCGTGTGTGCGTGTGTGTTCTATCGAAGTGACTGCTCGAGAAAATATGTGCACCTAAATTTGTACCTCTAACACATGTCATGAGATCCGCCAGATTCCTAGCCCATCCCCCCCTGTGGGTAGGTGCTACTCTCTTTATGATCAACATCATCGTCGTCGTCGTCATGGGCAGTACGTAAATACGTAGATGAACTTCAGACGTTGTTGTGGTATTATTTGTGACCCTTCATTTCTACATATGTGCAAGCAATCACAGTTTCCCTAAACACGTAGAGGCAATGAGTGTCTGCGCACACGAATAATCATTGCGAATTGTGGCATTTGTGACGCGATGCGTTGATATTTTCTATTCAAAAATGATCAATCTACAAATTCGCAAAGTCGTTCGAAGCCACAGGTACGAAGTTGAGGCAAATCTGTGTATACCACTCATCGTTTCATGCTGCCTGAACCACCATACCTTTAACGTGTGTACACACTAGCAGACACTTACGTAGACAGCTTGAACGAGCAATCGTTGTAGGAAACTCTATGAGCCAGCCTGGCGGGAGTGCGAGTGAAAGAGCAACGGGACGGGAGGTAGACGGAGGGCGCACGAATGTCGGGTGAACATTGTTCACGCCACCTATTGGTCGTCCGACCAGAGCATTGGTTTGGTTCTCCATTACTGGTGGCGCATACTCGTTTTGGGAGATCGGACAAGAGTCGAGCGGAATTAGGAAATAAAATCAGTTATTCTAAAACCAACATAAACATTGGAGAAGAAATGAATTAAAAATTACTACGAACAAGTTACCGAAAAATTCACCTTGAAACAACTAAATATTCCTCCGCGGATGAGCAAGCATATCCAACACAGTATCTGAGAAAGGAGGCTCCCACACAAATTATGCGCGGAATAGAAAACTGTATACCACGTAGTTCAAACCAAGGTAATATCTTTTAATTCTTTAATGCGAAAAACGGCGCGACAGGATAATAAAAGGTAATCGATTGTTTTCACACATTGGGCAGGATGAAAAGGAGGGGGGTGAGGGCGGGAGGAGCCAGATCAGCACTGCGAAAAAGTTTAACGCAGGTATCCGAAAACGTAATCGGGTAAATATTACAGCCATATTTCGAGTGTGAAAGCAACAATTGTGCCAAGGGAAGAGATGTCGATACCAAGCTACAGCTACGCTCAAAGATTCTGGATAAGTGTATGTCTCCTGAACGTGGCAGTACTTATGTAAGTCGACATAGGAAGTATCGATGGAATAGGGCCACTGGGGGGCCGCTCTCGCCAGGCTGTCGGCAACCACCGAGAGCTTACTCTGCTTCGCCTTCTTCTACACGGAGCCCTTTCGTTTGTTCTCACTATTCCGCAGGGGAGTGCGGGCCTTCGTGCGACGCCGGGTCAACGAACTCGAGCACTGGGCGACACCGCGGCCGAGCTCGGCGGTTCGTGGCTGCCCTGCTCCCGCGAGGGGGGGTCTCGTGCGGCGAAAAACGCCGATTGCTGTCCTTGTGCCGCTCTCGGTTCCACGGCAGTGACGACACCGATGTATCCGCAGGGGGGCGCTGCAGTCACCGGATACGAAGGACAAAGGAAGCAAGCAATTCCCGAGGTGGTTCACTTAAACCCTTGCAACAGTGCGGGGGCTGCCTCGGCGTGCTCTGCTCTCCGCCCAACAGTCCTTGCCTTCTTGCTTCCTAACCTTCCCCGCACGCTGCCCTAACAACTCCCGCTTGTTCTCGCTAGCGGACGAGAGCGGCTGATGAAGGGCGCTTGTTCCACGCCACTAGCGCAATAAATACAGAAGACAACGAAGCGGCACACCGCGATGGCTGAGCAAGGCAGGAGGTGGCCTCCAAAAAGCAGGCGGCGCGCGCCGCTCGATCTCGGGGGCCACGGCTGAGATAGCGCATTTTCCCCGAATGGTTGTCATTTTCCTTTACTGGTTCCTTATTTGTTTGCTTTTCTTGATGTTACCATCATTTACAGCGCGATCCGCCGATGGCATGCAGTCATGTGAACTGCGTGAAGCGACACGTCAGGTGGCGCTGCATGCGCGAATGGCGTCGATCAGTCGCGACATCAACGCTACGAGCGCGCTTATCTAGCGCAACCTCCGCGTCTAATTCCACTCGATGCGCTGTCTTTCAAGAAGCCACGCTTTCGAAGGCTCATCGGTGCGTCCGATATGGGAATCGCGACGTCACCTAAGGCACGCTCTGCACAGAGGCAATGAAAGACGTGACAACGGCAAAGTAATCGATTGTTATACGCGACACAGGTTTATATTAAATGTCCCTATAAATGGGTTGTGTCATGCAAACAGTACCACTTAGAACGGCGCGACACCTTAAAGGCCGCAAACGCATGCAATGACAACCGCGAAACATCGACGACGCGGAAAGAAGCGAGCTTCCACGCAATGGGGACCCTTTCTCCGTCCTTGCAAGCGAGAAATTGGGGGCTTACGTCCGGGCTTGTTACCACTTGGACGCCGCTGTTTCTCTCCAGACACACGTACCCCATCGTCCACCCCACCATCTTACGACGTCAGGCACTCGTTTAAGGAAAAAAATCAATGCTAAACAGTGCAAAAGAAAGAAAGCAAGCAAATCGACATAAGAGAAGCTAGCAGACAACCAAGTCATTGGCACTTACAACTGCACACGGCACCTGTGCTGTGTACGCATATTTCATAAGTGTCGGGTTCTTTATAGTGACGCTTACTATTAACGATGTCTGGCTACGAATTCGGTTAGCTTGCTCTTCGAATCGGTCTGCGACCGCTCAGAGCCGAAGGAAGATGACAGTTCTTCAAAGGCGCCAAAATTCACAACACCCGACGGATGGCTTCCCTGGAAGTTCTCTTGCTCGCAATAGTGATTTTTTTTTATTTGCTTCATATTTTCCTTTTCTTTTAATTCTCTCATTCCTTTATTTATCCTCATTCTTTTCCGTTTCCCCCCTTCACCACTATTCGTTTAATTTTGTTTCTCTACTGCGCGACCTCAACACTGCGTGACACCGCTTTACCCACCAATGCAGCGGTCAACTCAACTCATTCCTGCAACCGTTCGCAGCCTCTGTCGATGCAACGATCACAGGCGCGCGAGATCATGAAAAGGAAACTGAACCGCGCAAACCGCGAGTAAATGTGCACGGAATAAGCCTTGCTACGCGCATTGTGTGAACCGCACCCGTGGCGGCGGTTCGGCGTACACAGGTGAAACGCTGGGCCCGCGCTTAATATATATATATATATATATATAAAGCTTAAGCTATGAATTAACAAGGTTTCTTATTCGTAAGGGTTGTTTGCCTTGGCAGGCCGCTTTCACTACTAATATGACAATTAATAATTAATAAGAACTTTATTCAAGTGTCCTGAGGAACTTTATTCGGCTCCCCCCAATTGGCCGGCGACATTATTGGCTGACATTTTCTCTTACGACCATTTCTAGCGTAAGATGTTTTTGTGAATAGGGGCCCACATGTCGGCCAATCATGTTTTTCCCCACTTACAGCATCTGTCATAGACACGCGTGGACCGTATATTCAAGGCACTTATCGCAGACACTGTCCAAGATTAGCCCTAGCTGCAGTGATCATCCCGTTATGCCGATCGTTATCGTGATTGGCGGAAGCCCGCAGGTCGGCGAATCACGAAACGCTTTCAACTAAGATAAAATTTGTGTATATGAGCCCAGCTTTTGATTAAAGATCCAAGATTATTACTACTACGTGAACGGCACATCATTGTCTGCCTACAACGCTTTCACTGACAGTCACCCTAATTACTATTTATCAACACTTACTTTACACGCTCATCCTCCTTTATCGACACGCTTCGCCGCCTAGTAACTTTCCGTACATATTCAGACTCAGCTCAACCGATATATTTTGCCACTCGCGTCAACTAAAAAAATGTTTCGCTCGTGTTTAAAGCTCACAACATGAAGCTAAGCATTAACAGTGTCTACACATGTAGCAGAAATAAACGTAACGCGATTTTTTCAACAAGGCGACCTACTCTTACTGACAGTAAACACTAATTAAGGAACATTCACAGCCATTTTCATTGTAATATCGACATGGAACTCGCTTTCAACTATCATCAAATCACGTGGTGATCAAAGTTCAAGTCATAATTCCCTCGTTACATTTACTTGCGCGCCTTGAAACAACACGCATTTGTCGTACATTGAATTGTGCTTATTTCACTGTTAAATGCTTTTCTTTTCTTTTTTTGTAATCGCAGTTTGTAAACAATGTCTGTAACCGTAGTAGCTATTACTAACTTTGCATTTGCCAAGTCCTCTGCACTTGTGTTACCTACTTTGGATGCTAGCCTTAGTGAATGTTCCCTCGACGGTGCTTAATTCGGGAGCTTCCTCACTTTCTTTCGTGCCGTTTATTGTAACATGAAATCGATCAGTTAATCTGAACCCGAAGCCGGAGAATAAGGACGGATAGACAGCACCTACAATGTTGTGGTGGGTGAGTGCTGGCTGTTCACGTAAAGCAGCCCAGTTACCGAGTGAGACCTCTGCTGGATGTCTCAACACTCACGTGGTGCGGACGCTGCAACGCGTCGTCGGAGTACGCGCCGAGGCCAGAACAACTCACCTGCAAAGGAGAAAATGATGAGTCAGATGCGGCGCGGTTAACACGGCGCACAGAACGCATCGGTAAGAGCAGAACACACAAAGCCGAGATGACGTATGCAAAGCTGAAAGTAATAAAACTAAGGCTCGGTTGGCCTGCACGTTTCAACAACGTGTCGTGTAATAAAACCGAGTTAAATACGAGCTCTCGTGCAACCTGCGAGGTTCTATATCTTGCGGTGCTTCGAGCGCCGCACCTGCCCGAGAAATTTCAATTTGAGACAGCGACTTTGGCCGCTATTTTCTAAGCGCACGAGACTCCCGCGTCTAGTTAAAACACAACCTTTTCTTTCTTCTTTTTTTTTTCGGCCTTCCTTCACTGCGTTCTCGGGGAACTCGGTAAATTCCGTATCCGGTTAAGTCGTCACTCAATGTTTCTAGGAATGTGCAAAGCGCGAGAGCCGATCACGAACATGACAACGGAGCGAAGAAACAAACAAACCAAACCGCCATCGATAAAAGCACGCAAAAAAAAATGAAAGGAAAAATGAAAAAGAACCCTCGCCAGAAGACGTGCTCCCCTGAAGCCCGTATACGGGAGACAAGTGCGCCATGTGGGGCCGTCCGTCTTTTCCTTTCTTTTTTTTTTTTTTTTTCGCGGCCCGAGCGGCACCGAAATCCGCACCCCGACGTCTCCGGACGCCATTCTCGTTATCCGCGTGTTTTTCCAGGGCCGCGAGCTCTTCAAGCGTATCGATGACATGACAGTTGGACGTGTTTCCCCTGAACGGGCCTCCCCATTTCCCTCGACCTTATCGCCTTTCTCTCTGGATTCGTGCCTCGCTAAAATGGTGCAGCGATGCGCTAGCCATAAATGACGTCGAATAGATCCACGGACCGAATTCGGCAAGCCCCCCGAACTGCCACAGACAATGCCGCGTTTATTGTGGCATGCCATTTCGGACACCGTCAAATTCTGCCGTGGGCTTAAATTCGCCACCTTGTCGCCTCTGACTGACCCACGCACCTGCTATACGGCCTCTCTAATTGGCTTGAAACGTCAACATGGCCCGATTTGAAAATGCACCCCTGTTTACTCCGCCCTCGTCTTCATTTCGCGCTCTATAATCTTTATCGATGCAATGTGCGCAAACTAATAAAACACAGAGTAATGCGTCAACCCCCCCCCCCCCCCCCACACACACACACACACACATCACGCGGCGGCGCTGCGTCCATTCCTTCTGGTCGCCGGTTCGACTCCCGACCGCGGCGGCCAGTCTTACGACGTGAACGCAAAGCAAAACTAAAACGTCCGCGCAGTGAGAGTTACACGCACGCTGGGGCATCCCCCAGGCCGTTATAAAGAAAGATTCGAAGTCCACGGTCCCACTCACAACCTGCAGCGGCATTACCTGGCGCGTCGAGCACAATTGATCGTGAACTGAATGCAACGCCAGCGAAAGCAACACGAGCACTCGGCTTTCTCGGCTCGGTGTAATTACCCGGCCTTATGCCGATCGTCTTTATATGCACAGAGGAACACCAGACAAAAATAAAAACGAAAAGAAAAAAAAACGATATATGAACCACGACTCGCTTCTTTTTTTCTCTCTCTCCTTTTTTTTTCGGCTGTTCCTCTGTGCATGCATTCAAAGTGGTTCGTGTTAAACTTTGGTTGGGAGCTCGCACTTATTGTTACTTTCGTTTCGTGTTTTTCGTTATTGTACAAAACTTCTGCGCTAGAGATCTAAAAAGAGTTAAGGAGTGCCATCTAGCCCGAGCCAACGACAGGACGCGTTCCAAGATGCAGCGCACGCAACGCGTACCAGTGTGGCGTGCGCGCGTACTTAATTGCTGGGCTCTACGGGATAAAAGCTACAGGCCGGCTGTGCGAGACGCTGCTGTGGCGTGCGGATTAATTCTGACCGCCTGGTAGGTGACGGACACGGGAAAAGCCATGGAAGAAGCGCACAAACAAGCGCACGGGACGAGCGCTAGAAAGCATCATCGAATCTGGCATTTTTTAAACACGGGATACGCACTGAAATTCAGCCGCTGCTGCCAGTATATATAGGCGAACCTGCGACCGGTTTAATATGGCTATGCACATATATGCACGACAGAGTTGGCTCAGTGCATCATTTACAATCATGAGCGCAGCAGCTTGCGTCCTGTGCACTTAATTTGTCTCTTCGTGATAGTAGCAGGGGGCCACATTCACAAAGCTTCCCCTTCGCGGGGACTACTTGCCATTGGACGGCCGCTTTCGCTAACGTAGTATGTCCCGTATCAGGATTGGCTGGAATTTTCTGTCGCAAGTGTTTCTTGTGAATTCACAAGAAATTCACAAGAAATTCACAAGTTTCTTGCGTATTCACAAGCGTTTCTTGTGAATGCGTGCCCGGATGCATGGGAAAGTAAAGCGTGAAATAGATCTATTTTCTAGTCGTTTAATAAATGATGAGAATCCTGGGAAAGTAGGCCACCGGCTATCTCATTCGTCAAAAATAAACTCCAGCGACTAAGGAATGCGTAAAAGAAGAAAAAAAAATAAAGGCGTATAGAAGAAAAATCGCGGAATAAAACACCGCTTAAGTCAGACATGGCGTTTTATGTTATGCGCACAGTGAGCGCGATGTCTCGGCAGCGTGCAAACTTAGTCCAGCCACAGCACTCGTTACAGTCACAACGCCAGAAACAATAATAAGAACCTGGCACACAGCGAAGAACAAAGCATGCCATTACACATACTACCTGCAATGCATCGACAGTACACGTTCCGCCAAATAAAGCAGTAACGATTGGCGCAAGTTCGCGTGATTGTCAGCTAGGAAAGAAGCAGGTCATAGTCCGAACAAAATTATGTTTCAAGATCCGTGCCCTTCTTGAAACGCCATTCTATTTCGTCTATGGTCCAGTCATTTGCTTGCCATCCTAGCAATAATTTTGCCTGACCAAACGGATCCACCAAACTCTCGACATACAAGTTCACATCAGCGCGAACCAAGTCAAACTATAAACGCATTCGCGATCAATCGTCTTTCGAACAGAATCGCTAAAGACAACTGGCAATAGTTTACTTTCCAGAGACAGAACGAGAAGCCAACAAGCAGGCATAACAGTCTGTGCTTGAAGTCTGCATAAGATGCACCAGCTGTACAAATTCGTTATAGATATATGTACGAGTACACCTCGCACCAGCTATACAGCCTCCACCACTTTACCCGAGCACTGTATACACATCTTCAGCGACCTAGCCTTTCAACAAATACGGGTTTTTGTATAGAGCCAAGAAAGGATGCTTTGGGAGCAAGACCAACTAACCAATAAGAAATCACCAGCACTATCTGCAGGACAAGCAAAAAAGGAGCTTAAGGCTCGTTTACGTTGAGCGTGACGGTGACTGCAGCTTTCGCGATTCTGCACTGTTTCTATGAGAAGCGTCCGCGGCAAGCTTTAATTTCGTTTTATTCCCTTCTCTCCGCTCCTCCTGGAATCTCCGGGCGACGTCCAACGGTGATGTCAATCCTCGTTAGCAGCAACGTGGCCGCGACAACGTGAGGCCCGAGCAAAGTCACGTTCGCTCGTCATCTTCTTTTCTCGAACGGCGGCGCACTCGAGAAAAGTTCGTCACACGACGACGTCGGGCCGACTCGTGAAATAAGAACGCGCCTCTCTCAGAGGAAGGGAAAAAGAAACATTCAATGAAAAGATGCCGCTCGTCGGGGCCGAATGTTCCCCGAGGGCTTCCGACGTCCGATATGGATCTGGATTCGCCGAAGGGCCACCGTGTCAGATCCGCTCGCCCGAAGACAGACATACAGTAAGTAGTATGTGTGAGAGCGCCTTTTGATTGGATCCCGTTTGTTCGTATTGTATGCACCTCGGAGCTGAAATGCGCGTCAAACTGCTCAGGAGCAACACGGGAAACAAGAAAGAAAAAAAGAAAGAAGGAAAGAAAAGAAGGAAGGAAGAACGAAAGAAAAGCAGGCTATGGCGACGGCCAGGCTGTCGGAGGCGACAGAAGACTCGCGGAGGCCACTTCAGAGGGAGTGCTGATCGTCGTTCACGTCGTCATCCTCATCGGCGGCAGCAGTCTATGTCAACTGAAAAGGCGACGGCCCCTACCAGCGATCCTAACTTGTGTCTCACGTTCATATTACTCGCGCTGGAGGCACGTCACGTATCCCAAACGCTGCCGAGAGGGATAAATGACGCGACCGGACGGAGAGAAGGCTCCCGATGCTTCCACTCCACCGAGCCCACCGCACGCTCACTGAGCAGTCCAGTCCTACTATACATTAAGCTACTAGTGACGATTGACAAGCATACTGATAAAGTCACCACTCGCTGAACAAATCGTTGCCTAAACAGTGGGGGGCAAAACATCTGCCTCCTACAAATTATGTGTCCCTGCGGGAAGACCATTCGGTTCGCCAACACTTTCCGAATTTATTCAGGAAAGAGAGAGATAGAGTTTAATGGAGGCTGAACACGTCAGTGCTGCTATATGAAGGGCTTTCTTTTACAGATTAGGTGGTTGAGATGACATGACTATTCAACATGGAGGCATCTGCACGTCGCCATTCGTCCCACGCACCAACAGTTCACAGCCTTCCCTGCACTCGTCAGAGCTAGAAGTGGCCCAGGCCTGCCGCGCCGGTTCTGCACGAGCAAGACCTGGCACTGAACAAGCGGGAACTAGTTCACGAAGTTCAGAGCGAATCGAACGAACCTTGCGTCCTCTATGGTCACGGACGGGGGCGTCACTCTACGTTTCAAACCATCAGGCAGAGCCCTCGCACTTCGACGGACTCTGCGACCGTCCGACAAGTAATGTCCAAGTGAACATGAAAGCCTTTGGTTCCGGCAACACTGGACACCCGCTTTGATTGTGCCCTAAAACAAGGGCGATCAGACTTAAGATCTTGAGAGGCTCCAGTCAGATGTACCTGAAAACAACACCCGTTAGTGACGGGCACTAAGTGTAAGGAAACATTGCTGCAGTTCCCGCACGATGCAGACTTACAAGCTTTTATTTATTTTTCGTTTATTTTCCATAAGCCTTCCGACAAATCCTCCCGAAATGGAAAGAAAGTGCCAGAGAGTTCGCCGCGGCTTACCAGATGCAGCAAAAAATAAATGTGTAGATCCTCCGTAATGGAACTAGTCGCATCGTGTTTGTGAAAGCGTGTCCCTCCCCCGGACGAGAGCGAGGGAGTGCGCACACGACGACGCAAACTCGCACAAACCGAAGCAAGGTTTCCAGGACATTTTAAAAGAATTGCGCACGCCTTAAATACCACGACGAATAGACAAACCGCGACATAAGCGAAGGCAACACGTTTCACTACTTTCTGCTGCCTAACTCCGGTGATCACTTCTGTACGCCTCGCAATTTTCACGATGTTGCACGTTTTTACCGAATCCAGAGACGTCTTCCGCTGAACGTGTGCCTGCATTCTTCTGCGCGCCGCCTTCAAGAACACGAGGGGAAAGCGCAAGGAACATTGCCAATACACTCCACCTAGGGCGCACATGTCAGCACACGGGACGTAGAGGAAATCCCTTTACCCACTGCGCAGTGAAAAATGCCCGAGGCAGAACGCACGCACGTGTTTTTGAAAAGCGACGTTCGTGTCAGAGCTTCTACTTCAACGATCCCGAAGTCCTCAGGATTTCATTGGAGGCTCTTTATGAAAGAATGACCACCCGTCGCTCTTTCTTTTCAAGAGTGCTGACAGAAGTAGCAGCGGGCAGACGTGACGACCAGAAATGGCACGTACACTTATACAACTTCGTCGGCACTTGCAGGGCGATTGCGAACGAGTTAAAAAGAAATACGATGGAGTTTCAAATCGCCGGTCCATTCCAGTCTCTTGACCAGGCCGTCCCTGCTGATGCGTCAATCGCGAAACGGTTAGGAGAAGCTTCACCCCTTGCTGCCGGTCACATAAAGTCACGAACATATCGAACACAACACGAAAGCGTGCTGCTGTGAGCTGGTGGCTGAAAACAACACGTTCGCTTCCCAGCCGCCGCGACAATCAAGGGAGCCATCGCAGACACACCTTAACGCCAGAAGGACTATCAGGGGCTGAACTTGTGTCGTAAGTGCTGTTTCGGCTATTTGCCTTCGCTTATAATTGCGGGTTTGTGAATAGCAACGTTTGAGACCGAATCGAGCGCGAATCAAATAGTGCCAGAAATGAATCAAAAAGCTTCTTTTCGAACGTAATATGTCCGTGCAATATCACAATTGGCTGTCAGCAGTCCTTACGAACCATTCTATACCATTACATCTGCAAATACGAGCCCAAACGCGTCTTCTTTTCCTTCTTCCTTTCTTTCTTTTTTTTTTTTTTCTAAGCGCTGGGCTACGTTGTAGTCTGGTCACCCGGCAACCGCTGGCATTAGCCATTGAAAGGTTTGCAGACCGCTGCTTTGGCGCGTGAAAGCCTACAATTAATATACGTAACCTCTACGAGCGAAACGTCACAGAAACAAATGCGAAGCTTTCCAGAATGTCCTTCTTTCTAACAACAACAAATAAATTAATTCAAAGTTTATAATCAGCATCCTCCTTTCGCGTCCTACAAATGAAGCGAAGCAAGAGTCAAAGGTGATGGACACGAAAACAATTATCACTAATATGAACTCTTGCTCTTTGCAAGAGTTCAAACAAAAACAAGTGACCGTACGACACACAGCGAGCGAATGACTTCTTTCCCCTTTTTTCCCCTTGGCCATCAGCGTACTCAACAACTATTCTACTTCACCGCGTTATGTGACGTGCTGAAGAAAGTCATAGCCTTTCCGACAGCGCGCCACCATCCAAATTGAAATCATCACAAACAGGTATTTCACACGAAGAACACAAGAGAGAGAAAACTGTACGCGAACTCGAACGCGGCATTGATTCTCGGCCAACCAGTTAGTGCGTGCGCTTACCGATAGATGCCATGGCTAGTACTACATCTTAGCACATCACTCTCATATCGCCTCCCGTAAGCGCGACGCCGACAAGACAAAAGAAGAGCAACCGCGTCGAACAAAAAAAAGAAAGATGGGGAAGGGGGCAGGGACAGAAAACCGATACCGAGAGACGGAGATGCTCATTTCCTCATGCCATTTCTTTTAGGCATTTGACAATGAAATATTGAAAACGTATGACAAAAGGTAACGTATCAAATAAACAAAACAATCAACGCATCATACAAACACGCGAGGTAAATGAGCACAAGTTCGCCACTGTGAGCCAATAGTTATCAAACTAGTCGGCGTATGCACATATTTACAGCGCACGGGATGCAGGCACCTGAATGATAGCGACACGAGCACTTCCTCAAAGCAATCAATATAATGTCAAAACAGGCGCTAACAAAAGGCACACAATCGTACGTAAATGCTTTTTCTTTTTTTTCCCTGTTGACGAGCTCTCTTATTTCGCCCAGTTGCGCACCTATTTTGGCAAAGGCGCGGGCCCCAGTTACTTTCGTTGGCCAGTTACGGCCAACGATGGCCTGAACAACGAAACCCACCCCGGAAAAGAAAGCTACGTAGACCTGACTATGCAGCATTACCGTAGCGGTCAGAGAAACCAGCAGGTATCACATATTGCAACACATCATAAGGTAGCGTAGTGGTTATTTATCCTATGTGGGTGGTGAGCCATACGTTCTAGACCGGCTTCACTTATACTCGTGATTTATACTCACGCGGACCTACAGCCTCGTAGCTAAAGTGCTACAGAACGTCTGCATGTTTGCTTCATTATTGACGAGCACATCAGATATTCGACGAGGAAACAAAATACGGAAAATCTCGGGCTCTTCTAGAAAGCGCCTCTCAGACGAACCAATCAGCGACGACCGTACGCACCACTTGGAAAGCAGTGCTCTTGCCACGGCGGTTTTAGCAAACCTAGTTATATCGTATATTCTGTGAACCGCGCCAAGCAGCCCAAGCGAAGGAGTGACCGTACTCTAGGGATTAGCAGGCACTCCTGCAGCTTTCGGCGCCGCAGGAGTTGAACTTATGGAAGTTATGGCGCCAACGTTTGTCCGTTTGTCACAACGCTAACGATAACTGTCAAACAGTGCGCGGAGTTTTGATCCGTGCGTTTGTTAACGCGATTGCCGCTGCAACTGCACTTACCTCGTCGTGGACGGACATCCTCTTTATCGCAGCATCAATGCCTTCCCAGTCGGAGTTGATGTCCTCAGCGAGGAGAGCGAGGTAAGCCCCGTACGTTCGCCGAGTCGCGCCATTGTGCGCGCAGCGCATGTGCTGATTCTCCACGCTCGCTGTCGAACACAGCACCCGCTCGACTAGGACGGTCGGGGACACGAGAACGCGCACCAAGCTCTGGATGAAGGAACTCTTCTTCCATTACGTTTTACGGCCACTCTTGCAATTGTTTCGCGACTTTGGCACGCCGAGGCCAGTGATCGCTGCGCTCACGATCTAGCGGCAGCCGGTAGAGGCCGGGGCCTAGAGTAACCGCGGGCTGGGGATAGCCTGGGGAACGCATGGGGGGTGACGACAACTTCGTTGAGCGCATGCTGACTTTTCGGAGAGTCGCTTAGGGGCGCGAAATCCCTTTCCTTTTTCCTGATGCCTGTTCTGGCGACGTACATGTTCGGGGCCACCCTCATGAAGCAGTTGTTGGAAGCAATGTTTATAAAACGAAATAACAGGCAATCGGTGAAGGACTGACCAATATGTTTCAAAAGTTTGCAGTCATAAAGAAGTACGTAATCAGTCACAGTCGGTTTTACCGATTGTCTTGCTTTAGCAAGCTGACTGCATGTTATTTAATCTAGTGTGTGCCTCAACGAGTGCTTGTTGTGTTATGCTTTCATGTTTCCCGCGTGAGGTTGTTACGCATTGCGTTGAAGACTACAGGGTGTGTGCTGTCGCATCGTTGCAGTGTTTCAAACTCCAGCTAAATACTTTCGACCTTAATCCCTTCGTATATGCATATTTAGACGCGCCCATGAGCTCAGTAATACGATGACCGACTGCACAGTCACGAACGATATTGAGGGGACAGTGAGTTCGTTTTCAAGCAACGATTGCGCGTGTTGTGTGGGCTCGAATATGACACGTTAAATGTAACACGGATGTTTCCGGTGTGTGCGTGCATGCGTGCCACCTGAGCTTGATTATGTACCGGTGGCTTGTATTCTAACGGCGCGTTGGTACACACGAAGACAAAGTGAAGGAGCGGTGAAGGAGCGGTGGAAGAGAAGGAAGACGAGTATACTGTTTTTGGCCTGGTGGCCTTGCCCCATCCAGTGCTTTAGTGCAGAGCCTTCTAAATAAACGCCTGGCGCCTTGTAATATGTCCTATAGTATAAGCTAAAGAGGCCTTGCAGAATAACTGTAAAAAAAAAAAAAAAAGAAAAGAAAAAAAAAAAACTTGACAAATGTCATTCGCATCATAAGAGTTCTCATCATCATCAGATTCTCATACAGGTGTCTTCTGAGAATGCTTCGTGTCGGCGAATTTGTTAGGACTAGAGCCCTTCCATGCACCGCCTTCGAGGCTTGATCTTTCAATCATTTTTTCGTGTCCAAAGGCGTACAAGAATATCCTTCTGCAAGCGCCATACGCTAATCACGCATCACCTCCGTGAATTCATCGCGCTGCTCGATGCTGCAGCATCGCATTCTTGGCCTTTAGGCAACCACTTCATGGAGCGCGTTTATATATCGTCGCTGTGTTGGTGATCGCGCTCGACCGCGGCTCGCCCACTTCGTGTGGCACGACGACTGCGCTCTAATACCGGCCTTTGGAATTTCCTGTTGTCACCGAGTAAAATGGATGCCCCTTGGCAACAATGTGGACCACGGTACTCGTGTTGCAATCGTGTGGTTTTACGTGCCAAGATAACCGTCTGATTATGAGGCACGTCGTAGTGCGTGGGATACCCCGGATTACTTTCGAATATCTTGGATTCTTCAACGTGCACCTAAGTTAAAGTACGTGAGCGTATTTGCACTTCGCGCCCATCGACATGCGGCCGCCACGGCCGGCATCGAACCAGCGACCGCGAGTGCAGCATCGCTACGCCATAACCACTGTGCCACCGCGTCGGGTAAGAATCATTCAGCGACGCTAAGCGATCAGAGGAATGGCTGCACATGGATTTGGCATGCCTTCGTGGTTGTGGCTTCAGATGTTCTTGCTGAGTTATACCTACTACAGTACTACCCTTTTATCTTTCCCAATTACCTGGCAATCGTAGTTTTCTTAACAAAGTGAGGCAAAGAAGTATGCGCATATGCAATGCGAACGGTTACATTTATGACGCAGTTTCGTTATAATCAATTTACAGTCATACCGCCGTTTGAGGCCACAAGGACGAAGTTTACGTAAATCTGTACTATCCCATCATTCCCATGCAAGCTAGGCCGCCATGCTACGGTTCCTGTAGTTTCCTCTAGTATGTCTTTATTGTCAAATCCGCCATATTGTCAGTTATTATTGGCGCACAATGCTGCTGCAGCCTCTCTGGTTGATTCAATATGCCGCCATTACAGAATTTCACAACATGACGTAATTTGACGCTGTCTGGAATAGCACCCTGGTAGTCGGCAAGATGCGCCTCTTGACGCTCATGACCTGCGACATTCAGAGCCAAGCCGACGATTTAGCCTTTTTTTTTTCTTTTTGATGCGAAAGCGTCAAATGGCCCATTGAACGAAGAATCCGGCGTCTGTCGTCTGTAGCAGCGAAACGGCCCGTAAATTCCCGTTGGCTACGACGCCACGTCACGAGCTGTGCTTCAATGGAGCAGAGGGGGCGAAAGGGTGACGCCAGGGTGAGCGGGCGACACCACGTCACCCTCGCTCTCGGCACGAGTGTTCTTCGACGCAGCAGGGCGGGAGAAGGGCACACCGAAGCCCCTCAATAAATTTAGACGATTTAGCTGTAGCGCTAGCGCGCCAGGTGTTGTGTGAGGGAAGGCATCGCTGCGCCGGTGGCATGCGGCGTTGGCACCCCAGGTTTCTGCTGCTTGTTGGCTCGGGCAGCACGTGCCGCTGTGGCATATTACTCGCAGCGCAAAACTCGAAGGACTGCTCAACGCCGTTCAACTGGACATTAATGCTGTCGCATTCACAGCTCATAAAATGTGCTTAGGTGGCCTCGGATATCTGATGTCATCATGTCGGCGCCTTTAAGTGGCACCGGACGCTCTTCGTCTCTTGGCAAACAAAGTGAAATCACGAAATGTGGTGAAAAACGCTTAATACAGTCAGCATGAACACAAAGTTCTGCATATGCATCCAAGAAGCCACGGAGAATAAACATCCACAGTTACACAAGGAAATAGAAGTACTTCGAATTGTCCGAGAATTAAAACATACAGAAGTTTCTTTTCTTTTTTTTTTTTTTTTTTTTTTTTTTTTTTTGCAGACGAGTGGAGGAAACGGAAGTACACGTACAACATATTACGAAGCTATCCTGCACAACATATAACAAGCACAGGCATACGTTACATTTGCAGCGTGTTTTAGAGCACAGCTCTTAGGCGCCCGTTCGTGCGGCGAGCGACGGTGGCGTAACCGAGCGAACGAGCACAGCGGAAGATGAAAGCGAACGCGGCGCGCAGTGAGGGAGGAAAGAGGCGAGGAGGAAAGCGGAGAGGAGGGTGCAGCGGAACCACGACGCGGAAGGCGGAGGAGGGTATGGCGAAAGCGTGACGAGAAAAGCGTAGTGCGGCGACAACGGCTGCGAGATGGCACCAGAGTGGCGCGCATCGGTGCTTTAGCGCGTTGTCTGGGAGCTCTGTCGGCGGCTGCTGTGAATCTCGCCTGCGTAACCCATGCGTTGGCTCTTGCAGTCTCCAGATTCGCGCGGCAGTCGCGCCGTACTTCGCTTCATTTGCAACGTGCCGCATGAGATAGATTGTCGTAGCTAGCCAATATATCGCCAAATGAAAACACATATAAAGCTGCGCTCAAATTTCGCATTAGGGAATATCGTAATTGTAGATGCATTCTTTGCTTATATGCAGGCATTGCGTAGCGAAGGTGGCGATTTGTAGAGAAGTTCCTAGGCGGAGCGGACCTACTTTGCCAGTAGTAATGTGAGTTTTAGAAGATTAACAAAATTCGTTAAACTATTTTCGTACCTTAGAGGCCCTACTAATTAGATAACAATAATAATAATAATAATAATAACGGGAGTGCAAAATCGCACCTAATTCAGGATATTGATAATCAAATTTCAACGCTCAATCCAGGCAGAAACCGGGCGCGCCCCGCTGCTACGTCAGGCGTAAACACCTCGTAACAAACAGTGTGACGATCTTTGAATGATGTCATGTCACGGCAAATAATGACACGGCACATCGCGGAAGATACTTGACAGGCAAGACGTACCGTGTCAGCACCTGCCGCTCCTGGCCGCGACGTTCAGTTTAAAACTTGATCGCGCTTTTCGTCACGAGGCGTTTCCGTCTGACATGAGAACGGGGCTGCCTGTTCTGAGCTTCCGGCGCGTTTGGTGCCGATATTGCTCGGATTGAGCGTGGAAATTCGATTACGAATATGTCTGTGTGCGATGTTGAAGATAATGAAAAAAAAGGGGACGCATTAAAATTAGACTGCCTCCAAAATTTAAACAAGAACACCCAAGGCACTCACTAAAACAGAATTAATTTTTGTTAATTAGTCTCTCAAATTCGCGTTAACAGTAGCAAAGTATGTTCTCCTCGCCTAGGAACTCCTCTACCAAAACGCGACGTGTTCGCTACGCTCACAGCGTCTTTTATTTAAAAAAAGAAAAGCTGCATAGTCTTTAAAAAAACGTTATATCAACTGTTATATTGTGGCTGTTGCATTGAAGGGGAAATTTAATATAAACCTAAGAAACACATTTAGAGAGAGAGAAGTGCTTCTCTCAGGGTGAATGGTCGAGTAGCCATTGTAGGAATGAAGTGGTTGCAGCCGACCCGTTCCAAACGAAGTGCTGTCGGGCACTCGCGAACCTCCTGAAGCCTCGCCGGACGCGCGGATCTCGTGCAGTGATGACCCGGCATCGATCATCAGGCAAGTCAGAGCTGCAAACGAAAGCACACAGAACACAATGCTGCGCCCGATCTGGGAATCGAGCTAACGACCTGCTGGCTTGAAGGATGGGAGCATGGCGCTAGGCGAGTCTAGCCTTGCTAAGCATTCACTCCACCCCGTCGCAACGTCACGCCAAAGTTCGCAAAAGTGAACCCCCGCAAGGTGGTGGGTCCGTGCATACTGCCCCGGGATGCGTTCGGGCGACCGTCAGCTGGGTTGCCAGCTACAGGACTAGCAATTAGACGTCGATGGCGTGGCCCGCGCGCTCTCTTTATTTTTCGCTCCGCTTTGTGCCTCTCAGTAATGCACCGATGATCCATGCGAATGACCGAGACTCGATAGAGGCAGTCACCGAGCGATAATTACGGTCACCGCGGACTTCCGCGCTCACGAAAAAGCCCTCCGCCCCAGCATTATTCCGCGCAGGCGTCGCGTTAGGAGCGCTACACCGAAACAAATTAACGACGGATGAAGGTTTCCTCTTTCCATTCATCTCCTTTTCGCTCATGCCAAAGTATCGAGGAGCAAAACGTTATTGTCCTGCTAGGCGCACGGTTTTACGATGCAGCACCGCGCAGTGACGCTCCGTCTGCGAATGAAAAGTAATGCAAGATGGCGCCGAACGAGCACGGTTTTTCGTTCATAATGATATTTATAGCGAATTTCTCATTTCGCGCCGCAATCTCTTCATTGCTTTATTTATCCCCTCTTTCTTTCTGTACCGTCCTTCGGACTAAAAGTCGTTATTAAAGCATCCCGGCAAAACGCTCGCCACATTCACCTCTCTCTCTCTCTTTGGGAGGGGGAAGAAACGGAGGGGGCGCTTGCTCTCTAAGCACGCGCGCCAATGTTCACGCTAGCTCGGCGCTGCTGCCGTTCCCGACTGTCCGTGATGCGCACATCTCCAGTGTTCTGGCATGCGCACAATGCGTGCGGAAAGGTGACGCCCTGAGGCTGTGGTACTGAATGATGCGCGCCGAGGAGCATTGTTTTCTGGAAAGTTAATAAAAGCTAGCGGCGCACTCATCACGAAGGCCCCCCGCATCGCTGGCAGCCGTTACGATGGCCTCGCGCTGGAGAAGAAACTGCACCACCGCTCAAATGCTCGAGCCACTCTCCACTAGTCCCGCCCTCGCTTCCGCGCCGCCATCTTGGAACCTCTAACAAATGCACGACTCGGCTCATTAACGAAACGCTGGCGGCCCAGGGAGCCGGGGGGGGGGGGGGGGGGGGGGGGGGGCGTTAGTTGCTAGCGGGCGCGTATAAAAGGCCCGTGCACAGCGTCGCTGCATGCAGATTGGTGGGCCGGCTCCCAGAATACCCGGCAGCTTGGCCCGTTGCAAACGCGAAAGAAAGACAGCTTTGGTTAGTTCATCGTGGGCAGAGCTTGCGGCACCCCCTGCTGGGCGCTGCGGTGCGCAAATGGACTGATCGAGTTGAGCTGTGCTCTCGGCCACCCCTGCCACAACCCACGAACGGTCCTGCAGCACGCTCCCTCTGCATCCGCCTAGGAAACAACCTGCCTGCATTATTCCTACTGTTTTCCTCCCGGTTAGTGTGGCAAACTAGATTTACTGGAAGCAGCGCGTCTGCCGGCCGGAGTTATATCCCGGCTGCACCCAGTTGCCTACTGCGTTTTCTCGCACTAAACATCCTCCACGTGGCGGGCTCTGGGTGTCTGCAGCCATCCGTACAGCCCTTGAGACTATTTTCCTCGTGGGGAAAACAAATGCGGTCGGGGGCAGAAGCTCACAAAGTGTAAAGTGAGTTATGTGCTCCTGGCATCCGGGTCGCACGCGTTCCGCCTACCACTGTGCCATGCCACCACTAGCGTGTGGCAACAAAAATTATTTTGCTAGGGGCATATCTGAAACCTACAATAAATGCCTCATCCAGAGCCTCAGGCCCTTCGGATCTGGAACCATGTCGCATATGCAGTGAAACAGATGCTACAGTGTCGCATGTATAACTGTAGAACAACAGCTTAGGCATTCATTGGATGAACAACTGTTGCCTTTTTCTTAAGCCACTATATAAGTGGTCCTAGTCACAATCAACTAAGAAAATGCCAGTATAATAGGGTTCAGTATATATGAAACCAAGTGCCTTCCTTAGCACCTAGTTTTTCTAAGCTATATAGCTATCTACATGTCATTTCTAGGTTACTTTTCCGTTGTTTGTAAACAGCAATTACATCAATAAGAAAGTTGCATGCAGCACCGAAAAACATCCAATGTACTTGTTTTCGTGAAGCCTTATATGGCGTTCTTGTTTGCTCAGGCCAGAGAATGGCTGTATCGTTAAACTGATCATACAAAACAGGATATCAACATCCTCCTTTTAGCTAACAGTTTGCTGCTGAAAAGAGCATGCAAGACTGCACTTGTAATAAAGTGTTGCATAATGGCAACATTTCAGTGAAGTGTTACCTGCCATGGTGGTGTAGTGGATTTGGCATTAGACTGCTATGGCTGAATGTGCGAGATCAAATCCCAGTCGCAGCAGCCGCATTTTGATGGGGTGAAATGCAAGAATGCCTGTGCATTGGGTGCACATTAAAGAACACCAGGTGGGCAAAATTAAACTGGAGTCCTCCACTACGGCGTGCCTCATAATCATATTGTGATTTCGGCCCCCAAAACCCTGGAATAAATTTTTTTTACTGGGGCATTGTTTATTGCTAACTACAATGTGGCGACTTTTGCTCGAAATACTAGTTAGGCATTTAGCTTATTAGTTCTACAAAATCGGCAAACCACTTATGCAGAACTGCTCTTAGAAACTATTTGAGCAGTGGCAGTTTCTGCCATGCTTTTGTGAAAGTGACTGATGTATCCTAGACCACCTTTTCAGCAGCAGAACAAAGTTCATTTCTCATCAAGCATGCAGTTGGCCATCTGTATACTGAACCCAATGGAAAATCTATACACTGACATAAACCATCGCACAGTGTTTCATAATAGTCACAATAAGTCCTTGTGCTAGTCGATGGCAAAACATTATCCTATGACGTTTCGTTAAATCGTAATTCAAAAGATCACATCAAGCTTTTCAGGTTCTTTGTGTGAACAAAGAGAACTTACTTAAGACAGTATTTTGTCCGAGTCAGTTGGGGGATTACTTCTCAACCTGAGTAAGCATCAATCCCTCGCTGATGTGTAAGTAACAAAGCAAGTGCACATAGGGTTGGTATGGCCCAACCCTATGTTCACTTGCTTTGCAAAACAATCATTTGTACTAACTGTTGTTACAATGCTAAGCACTGGATTATCCAGATTGATATTTGTGAACACACACAGCAGATGTGTCAAACAAATCGGTAGTTATCATTTACCTCTACCACTGCATCATTATGTGGACTACAGAAGCTTTTACACTGTTTCTACCTTTTTGTAAAAGCTTCTTTTTATTTGATAGCTAAGCATAACATTGCTTTGCATGTTTTATAATCAACAAAATTCAGTAAATAATATGCTGCTTTTTCATGCATCTCTGGCAAGTCACATGTAATTAATTTTTTTTAGTGCAACTACGTGTGGTATCCCACCAGACCCACTGTGTCCATGGGGGGTGCCTTTGTATGTTTAGCTTTGAGGGAGCACAGTTGGCTGTCGATGGCAGATTCTGCTCTAATTAGCAGATGACAAGACTTTGGAAGAGGATCACCTGGAGCACTCTGTTCGATTAAACTCCCCAGGGTGACGAGCACAGTCCCTTGCCAACAGGCACTCATTAGACTGGCTCAAGCTAATTGAGGTTCTAAAAGCATTCGGAGCAGATGTCACTGCAGACACAGGAGCGTTGTCAACTAATGAGTGCTCTGTGATTCTGCAGCCTCAATGGGTCCCGAAGGGTGGAGGTGGGCAGTGTCTGCTGCAGGCACTTAAATTACCAAATCTAAGCTGTAGAGTCCTTTGACCATCTGACATCGTGTTGCTTCTACAAGTGTTCTTTTGTCTGTGGTCAAGCTTCAGCAATGCAACAAATATTTGAATCATTTATTATCAATAGTGGCATTCAAATTCGAATGCTGAAATTAACAAATTGAATCAAATGCAGATATATGAACAATGCAAGGTTGAATACTGAATCAAATATTAGCATCTTTCTGCATCTGCGTTGAAAAAATTATGTGAATAAGAATAGCGGCTCAAATGATTTTATTTCCTTTAATACAGACTATTCATAAATCTATTCAACTGAGCTGTATATAATTTGGTAAACTTATAGTTTGTGGTTGACATGCAATGGGCACTTCAAGCAAATGTAGTGCACTACATGCATTCATCTTATTTCATGGTTCACTGACTATACTAGACATCATAACTCTCCAGATTCGGCCATAAACGAATATTAAAATATTTTCTTATGTATGAATTACCCAAATCAAATACTCAAATTAAAAACAAGAGTGCTTGATTTATATTAAGAATATTCACACACCCTAGCTGCCAAATGGCATAGTGCCTAACTGTTCCAAGTCATAAGAAGCACCACTAGGGTGACTTCTTTATTCCACGTGCTACATTAACACGCTTCACTAATCATTTCATTGTGTGGGGATGGACAAAGTCTTATGCGTAAGGCTATGAACAGACTAGACAAGAGACTGTGGAATGCATAATCTAGCCCACAGAGACGTTACATGCCTAAAATAAACGCACTGTATTTGCGGGAATAACGGCTAGCCATCGGTCATCATGCTAAAATAGACTAAAGGAGGGAATAATGGTGCACCTTAAAGCATTGAGATGGAGAAGAATGTTGATTGTGCTGGTGGTGCAAATTGAATGCAGACGGAAAGAGTTGTTTAAGGGAGTACAGTGCTCAATGGCACTTGCAGTTTACCGTAAAAACCCTCGTATAATATGAACCCACATATAGTACGAGGTGACACTTTTGGGACGCGAAAAAGTTTTATCCGCGTATAATACAAGTCAGGAAAACTCGAGGAAAACATTTATTTAAATTGCACTCCGCACTTCAATCGCTGTATTCCTCAGCTGTACTCTCTTCGGATAGTCTTTTGTCGGACATATCTTCCAAGAGGTACTCGTCCTCTGTGCCATCAAGCACGTTCGAGATGCCGCACTTCTTGGATGCGCGACACACAAGGTCCTCTGGTATGCTGGCCCATGCGTCCACAATCCACTTGCATAGTGTGGCTGGCGAAGCCCGCTTCAGCCGCCCAGTCGGCATCACTGCAGATTCACCTGAGCGCATCCAATCTGTGTAACACTGCTTGACCGGTCCTTGAACGGCTTGTTCACACAAACATCTAAAGGCTGCCGCTGAGACATCATCCCACCTGGGATAACGACGAGTTCAATGCCGGATTCGCGCAACAGCCCCTTCACTGAGTCGGCCAAATGGCAACGAAATGCATCCAGCACGAGGATGGACGGGAACGACAACAGTGCGCAGGGCCGCCTACACCAGACGGACTTTATTCAGAGTTTTTATCCAGTCGAGCACAAGATTCTCGTTCATCCAGCCTTTCTCATGGCATCTCAAGACCACATTTTTTGGCAGCTCCTCACCTTTAGGCACTGTCTTGCACTTGAAGACGACATAGGGCGAGAGCTTGCGTCCATCTGCCGTGCACGACAGCATAAACTTGTTTAGAGCCCTTTTCGTGCATGGTGAGGGGTGATGGCATGTCCAGATAAACTGGTGTTTGGTCAGCATGGCCGATTTGCCTTGGCTGGAAGGTCTTGGACTTGCACAGCGAAATAATGTGGTGCTAGAAAGCCACAAGCAGTTCTTTGAACGATTCGGGCAGCTTTTGCGAAATCGAAGTTCGGCGGCGTAAGGAAAATCCAGCACGGCACATGTAGCGATAAATCCAGTGCTTGCTCGCTTTGAAGGCGGAGCTTGGTAGCCCTTTTTCTCTTGCAAGCTCCTTAGCCTTTGCCTACATAAGCTCCATGCTCACAGCTAGATGCGTGGCTTGCTGTTGGTGTACGAACTTCATCAGGGCGAGTTCGATTTCCGGGAATGTCCCACTGCAAAAGCTTCTTCGCAATCCGCTGCATGCGAAAAGGGCTTCCCTCGTTGACTCCAAACTGCCTCCTGCCCGCACGGTTGCTGATGTCCTGTGCAGCTAAAAGAACTTTTCTCTTGAAAGCAGTCGAGTACTGTTTTCGTGGTCCAGACATCTTGGTCCTTCAATGCGGAATAAAAAAGATGCACTTCGCGAAGTGTGGTTTGCACATGTGCTGCCACGGTGCGCACTGAACAATAAAGAAACGATGCTGTAGGCACGCAGCAATAACAAAACCAAGCCATAGCCACGCAGCAATAACGAAGTCAAGTCATAGCCACACAGCAAAAACGAAACCAAAACTTCTAGCCCAAATTTCTAACTGAAATTTTTGTTCGGATCCACATATAGTACGAAGTGAAAATTTGGAACGCTAATTAAAGGAAAAGAATGTCATATTTTAGGCGTGTTCTTACGGTAATCTTTAAGGAAAAGAATACATAAACTTATCTGGCTGGCTTGTAATATGTCTTCTGCTTCTTTACTTTTAATAGTGATCACTGGAATTCACCTGCTCCTGTTCTGTGTCCTACCAAAGGTACGTGTCATGCAACAGCTGACATGGGAGCAATGCATGCACCACATTTATCTTTGAAAATGGTGAAATGATAAACATGTCGCTGTCAACAGCCCTGGCAGAACAGCCAGTTTTGATGTTGCATACTGTGCCAGTGTGACTGAAGAGCCGCTGCATTACAAGACCACAACTCATTCTACAGGCATTAAGCAGTTTATGTCCAGTACCATATTAACTTATTTCTAATACACACTTGATTTTTCACTGAGTGAAATGAAAAATGCAGTGCCTTCAGTAGTAATGTGCATGCCATATTTCATAATTAGAAAAATGCAAAATGCAGTAACCTGATCGTTCCATCTCGATATTTTCATGGTATGACAGTGAAATAGCGATTTGTTCTCACTTGGAAAAAATCAAATTTATTGCATCTGGGCTGTATACCAGGGCATTGCTCGTCTTCATTGTTCAAGGTCTGCGGTGATAATAAACTTCCGGCACTTGCATGTGCTTGTAACATCCACAGTTCGGAAAAGCACGGCGTTCAAGATAGGGATGCAAGATTTGGACACCTTCTATTGTAGTCTTGGTTTTGTACACTGATGCTAGCGTGCATGTCATAATTTAGTGATTCTTTCCAGATGAAAGTGCGCATTACAGTCATCTAAATACAGAATGTGCCACGCCTACTCTGCCTTGGCACTTTTAGTAAGTATATGTCATTTTCTGACCATCTACATATGCACATGTGCATCAACATTCAAGCTTATTAAAAATGCAAATGTTTTATGTCTGTGGATTCTATGAAAATTAGTGCATGCATACACCCTGAAATCTCTCTTGTGACTTATTGAAGTATTGTAGTTGTTTGGTCAGGTTATGACGCTGCAGTCACAACCAAACATTGTATTATTGTGCCAGAAGTGCATCATGAATAGGAAATAAGGTTTTGTAGTTCTGTTATCCACCATATGCAACAAAAGTAGCATATTGTGGATAATGAAACTACAGCAGTTGATGCTAAGAGCAGGCAAGCCTATGACGTCAGAAGCTCCAAATGTGTGATTCCAGGTTACCAAAGCATTCACGGGTAAATTGAAAAACTTTGTTTTAATAAAGTTGAGACCACAAAATTCACTTATATTTCAGTTTCACAGTTTGTTGGAGGGAGAACATGATGAGATAAAGAATTGCATTGCAACAATGTGGTGTCATGGCCCCTTTATTTAATTCATTGACTTGTTAAAAAAAAATTTGTTTTTATGGGTCTTTCAATTCAAAATGCCCTTGTTATTTCTAAAACTGTGAATCTCACTCATCTTGTTTGTTCCTGTTTCATTGGTTCATATGTTAGTTCCAGCTGCCAAATTTCTTTTCGTGTAATGACTGCTACTTTTCTTTCAATATATTCTTCACTGACACATTACCAAAGGTTCTGCCCACACATTTTTAACACAAGAATCTCCTTCTACTTATTTTTCTTATGCCAAAATGTTTCGTTAAAAAAGGGAATTATGGCTTGAAAGTGTTGTTGTGGCAAGGCAGAGGTGTTGTAGTACAGTATACACATATTTGCCAACTCTCCCTAATTTTATGTAATGGTTACAAATTTGATCTGTTTATGATTTTACAAATGCTGCGTCATGATTTACAAAAAATGCCATTTGCGACAAAGATCTGCTTGTTGGTCTCTGAGCCTACCTTTGCAAGTTGGTGAAAGGACGTTACGGGAGTAGCTGCTTCGAGCAAGTTTATTTAGACAAGTTCCTAAAGGAATCGCAGTTGATAACAATGTAATCTCTGAAAAAGTCACTATGATCTAATAATAATGTATTGCTGTTCAGTCTCTCTGATTCTAAATTTGCTGCTGCTTCTGTGCTGCATCTAAAAGTAAATCGTCATTAATAATGTAAGCATTCAACGCACATTGGGTGTGTGGTCAGGGCAGACATTAAAAAAAGTCCATGCTACTCTTCCACCCCCTGTTGCATGTATAGACGTTCGCAGGTATGTACATAGTGACTACACACATATACCCCTTCCCCCAGTACAGAGTATCCAACCAGACATTTATTCCCCCCCCCCCCCCCTGTCTTTAATTTCCATTTTTCCCTGTTCTTCCTATACAGTATTCATAGCATAAAGTGTAGTGCGAATAGTCTTATGTGTATTTTGCGTTTAATTGTCACCGCCATTTTCATGTACCAGTACCAAGCTGCTGTTGTGTGGAGGCATGAACTAAAGTCATGGCTCTGTGAGCAGCTCATTCCCTCTCCTCCTACGTCAGCACCTTGTGTTCTTTTTTTTTTTTTCTCCTTTCTCCATGTGCTGATCAAGCACAGCTGTTGCCGGCTGTCTTAAAATAGCCAAGCAGAGCACACTTATACAGCCACTGGAAGCAGCACACGAAAGAACAGTGCACAAGTGATACTGTTATTTCTTTCTTTACGTGCGCAAATCAAGCACATTTGCTAGTGTCTAGCAGTAATGAAGAAAGCCTATTCATTATCGCAAACAACAAGGAATAGTGAAGAGCAACAGCAGCAAGTAAGTGAGAAGGCAAGTTGCTGATATTTGGCACTTTAGCTTTACTCCCCAGTGACTGTTGCCAGTAGTTGCTGACTGCATTTATTTTCTGGGCTACAAGTTCAATCAGCAACTTTAAGTACAGCAGTGATTTGCTTACATGAAATAAATTACGCATTTAGAGATTTATGTATGGTATACCCTCTTTATGCAATCAAGTGACAAAATGTGCTGAAGGATGTCGTGCCCAACAGATTGCACAAAATACAAATCATATAACAGATTCTCTTGCAAACACACGTCGAAGCAAAATATTTTCTTTTACAGTTTTTGTTGCAGTTTGGTGAAAATATTTCCACTGGGATTGAGCTACATAGTGGGAACAGTAATGACTTGCACAAATTTCGAGCACTTCATGTTCATAGGCTTCGGCAAGACATACTTATCACAATAATGTGAAATATATTGTTGAACAGGACCATTATAAAATAAAAGCCCAGTTATGGCTATTTATGCTGCCTGAAGCAAAAACAGTACTTTTGGGAATTATGGTGCGAGGACTACAGTGTGGCAGCATGCCTACCATTGGGCACAACATTCAACAGCACCTCTCAGAAAAGTGTATGAGGCATATTTCAGTCAGAACAAGGGCTCCACTTGCTTCCTCTTTGAGCAGAATAACAGTTTCTGAGACCGTGTAACCTGGCATGACATAGCTGAGCACACAGCCCATCGGTTCACAAAAGGTATCCAAAATCTTTTGTGGTACTTTCAGGTCACTGCATGACAATGCACAGAGTCTGCTTTTAAACACCCTCTATTAAAAATAGTATCAGAAGACCTGCAATCAAGTCGCTACATTATACAGGGTACCGCCGTAATGCTGCTGAGAATGCGTCCAGCTGGTTATAAGTTGTCTATACCAGCACTGACATTCTCACAGACTGCTACCTTGAAGAACTGCCATCATGGCACAAAGCTGTGCCCTTAATACAATCTACATATCTCCAGACTATTTCCAGGGGTACTGTACAGCAATTGTTACTGACATCAAATGCAGGCCATATGTAACAGTGTTAAGCCCCTGTGTCTTGTACCAACATCAGACTGAGGAATGCATTGTCTGTGGACAATAAACTAAAACTTAAGGTATAATATCCTCAGTCGTTCCCAATTTGCACAGAAATAAGCTCTCGGCTGCCTTTGAACTTTAAAACTTTATACTAGCATCTCATATAGGAACCTAACTACACCAAAAGCATCTTATAATATAAATGTAATTTAAGCAATAGCTGAACGTGTTAAGTTTTGAAGTATGCTGCTTGTGAACATTAACCGTATCCAAGTACCTGGCCGTTACCTGTTGCATGATGGCTGGAAATCCAAAAAGATTCATGGTCTGCCGGTCAATTAGTCTTGGGAACATCTGCAGCGTGGGATCCAAAGCCAACTGCAGTGCAGTCGGAGTTGTAGCCGGTGTTGCGGCTGCTGCAGCCGCTGCTGCAGCCATGTGGGCACCCGTAAGTGATCCATCAGTTGTAGTTGATGCCATGTTGTAGTCTGTATTTGCTACCACTTCACCCTCCACAATTGGCGATGATGATATCACGAGGTTCACAGCGTCTCACACTTTCAGATGTGGTTTCAGTTCTCAATATCTGTCACTGCAGATTTGTTCCAGGTTTTCAGCAGGTTAGGTGGTTGTTCTGAATGATCAAAGATACATACACTAATGCCCGCCGAAGAGGAAAGAGTATGAGAAAACTCTTCAATCTGCTTTCCAGGTACAATCTCACTTTCGTGGCCAGAAAGTCTGCTTGTTCAAAGCTGATTAGGTTCGGAACTATCACAAAGCTCTTGCAATTTTTTTTGATGAAAAGTTAATATGCAACAACGTCAACAGCTGCCTGTCCAACTTGGACAAACACCGCAATCTTGGAGACAAGTGGCACTTTGCTTCCAAAGTATGCTGCACGATGAGCCTACACCTTATGTGTCGTCCTTTTCAGAGCAGCTGCTTAGTCACAAACAATTGCCTATCAATCTAGCTGCTCTTGTCACCAGCTTTTCTTGAGGGGCTCAGGCTCTCATCATCCAGGGAGCGTGTAACTGAAGCTCTCTTTAGCACAGGTTCATTGGGTGGTTGGCAAGCTCATGTCGGGTGTGCTAGGACCACACTGAGGGTAGCACCACAGAAACACACGAGCAGAAACTGCACTTGAATCACAAAAACACCAATGCATAAATACTTGCTGTAAATCTCAAGATATAATCTGTTGGAGCTTGCCGTCCACAGATGCACAATTGTTGTCTTGCTTTAGCCTACGAGCGAGTACTTCAGGCCTCCAATTCACAAGCATACGTTAGGTAATGTAAAAAAAAAGATTTCTTGCACTTTCAGCTGTGCAGAAAGCTCTTCACATGAGCTTGAACAAGGAAGAAAAACTCGTTTTCCTTTCTGCCATCCATCTGCACATGAAGAGAAGCAAATGGAGTTGGCACACACTGCACATGCATGGCATGCGATTGTTGTGTTTCTTTCAACAGGTTTACCTTGCAGAGGAGTATTGTGGCCAAAATAAATTGCTGTTATACAAGGTACAGTAGACGAGGCTATCCGTTTTTCTTGGTGAGACACTTCTCTGCGGGCAAAATCACTGGTCAAGGTTTTCGTCAGCCTTGTTTTCTGAACCAACACCACAGCCCAGCCACTTTCACTAGCACTCTACGTAATGGTGATCACGTGACAGTGTGCAGTGCTAATCACTCAATGTGCCACATCACAGTGACACCTTTCTATTTCAGTCAGCTCAACCGAATTTCACCGGAGGAAGCTGCCTTGCAGTCACCAGGCCAGGTGATGGATCTTTATAATCGTCGGTGATACAAATACATTGGGAAGTTGTGTGGTATCTAACAATGGAGTGATCCTCTTGACAGTCACAGCGTGGGCTCCTCAGATACACAACCACAATTGCCACTGCCCCGTTGAAATGATGCACTTGAAATGTTGAACGTAAGGCTCACAAGCAGAAGTTCTGATAACAAACTTGTCTTATATTCCACACTTGACCGGCAATACACACAAGGTCTACAAACTTGAAAAGCCACTCTGAGAACTGCTGATTAATGCCACTGAAGACAGTCTTTGAACAGGTCACGCACAAAGGCTATGTTGAAGGCACAGAAATGGAATGTCCGTAGCACTCGAGCGAATTCCTAATTGTTGCCAGCAAGCCAATGGAAGGCACGAATATCTGGGATCTCGAATAAAGGGAGGAAGTGCCTCGCAAGAAACGCACGGGCTCTTCGTCGTTGCAACGATGGTTCAGCTATTGCGGCAATGACCGAGCTCTCACGAGAGGAACGACGCAGCAGCCTCGTTGTTTCAGGCTACCGTCCGGCGGTCGACGCGACGTCCACCCGGGGAGATTAGGCGAAACCCGCGAGCACACACACAACACGATCCAGCAGGGCGCAGCGGTAGCGTCCGTTAATCCACGCACGAGGATGGGATGTGAACGCGGCCTTCTTGCTCCCGTCGTGGCAGTAGGCTTATACTAACGTCACTACGCAATCCGCTGGGGGGGGCACCATGAGTGTTCGCGAAGGAAGGAAGGAGCTGGAAAGGCAGGCACAAAAAAAGAAAAGCGCGCCTCGGCAAGATTCCTCCTTTCTCATCCCCCTTTCCCCGTGGCTCAGCGAAAGAAAACCGTTTGGTTCGAGCTCGCGTCATGGGCTGGCAATGCTCGATGCTGCGCGGGCACCGGGGAAGGGACGACCCCCACCCGCTGCTCGGGGTTTCTATATCGGGAACCCCGCCGAGAGTCAGCCCCGGTGGGTTCAGAGAAAGAAGAGGGTGAAGGAGGGGAGGAGTGTTGGCGTGTACGCGTTTATATGCTCGTGGGATGCTCCGGCTCTCAGGGCTAGGCAGGAAAGAAGCCGGCGAAAGACAGCGGATGAAAAAGCACTGCGAGAACGAAGCGCGCATCTAGCGGCGCACGCCGTTCTCTTGCGCCCCTGACGGCACGAGCCACGGTGGCGCCGCCATGACCTGCCGTCGTGTGAGGCTGCCTGCGAGAGGGCGCTCCTTGCGCGCATGTGGTCACGCCAGATGGCGCGAGCGTCACGATCGGCGGTGTCCAGACTGGCACTTATGCGCACTCTCACCATTGCGAGGGAGGAAGCTCTCTCCTCGCCCCAGAATTTTTGGCATGCGTAAACTTTCCCTGACGCACGGTGGGCGCACTTCACCCCCTGCTTCGCTGAAGAAAGCCGTAGCCTTGTTTTAGCTCGATATCCAGTGTGTCGAAAGATATAGCTTGAGCCAGGTGGATTTATCTTTGCCGGCACTGCGGACAGTTCATTAGGCCTAACTGCGTAGACAAGTACGACGGAGACTATTTCAGGAGTCTTTCAGCGGCAGTCAGCGTAGTCAAATTTTGAGCGCGATACATGACACACGGCGTAAAACTCAAGCTATCTCAATCGTGGCTGGCGCAATATCAGAGGTGCCTGTGTGATGAACGCGCCCGCCGGTTTAAGCCGCCACCGCCTTCACTCAGTATTCTGGCCATGCGCAGAGGCCGCGCCATGTTGGGTCAGTCTGGCAATTTTTTCTTTTTTTTTTTTTTTTCCTGCGCACTGATACTGACGCCATGGATGGGAGAGCACGTGGCTATGGGTTGTGTACATAAGTGTGTGCATGCCTTCGAATAAAGTTAGTTGTGAGTTCAGCGCTGTCCTGTGTGTTCCTGCCTTCTGTCTTCGTTTTTTCGCGCTGCCCCTTCAAGATGTTCAACCAGTACCAACTCGCCCAAATGTCGATCCTTCTGGCAAATCTTGTAGATTTGCCAGACTGCAGGCGATGCAGGCGACTACTAGTGGGTGCAGGCAAAGCTTAGCTAGGGTGGTTAGCTTAATAAGCGTAAAGCGGTGGACGAGGACAACGCGCCGTGGAGAACTTGCAGTTAAGGAAGGCGTGCATAGATCGTTTGGGCGCAGTCGCCTGAGTTTGCTGTTCGGAACTTTGTGTGGCTTCCAGAGGAGCTGAATTATAAGAAATCGCCGGTAACGAAAATACACTGAAGGTGCACGCTTCCGTCTTTCTACCTAATCACGGCCTATTGCGTATGGTGCATTCCTGGGAGTCGGAACTGCACTTCCTTGGTTTGAGTGACACAACTCGAATTCATGGATATCTTGCCTGCTTCGGAGAAAGATTATTTCCATCGGCATCGCCTTTGAAAGGGGACGGCGACAAATATTCATCTAGCCCGCTTGAGCCAATCACATCTTACTACACCTGTAGCAATGTGGCATATTGCCTATTTCTCCTTGACCTTCTCTTCGCCGAAACTCTGTCTCTGTATTGTGCAGTTACCTATGCATGTAACAACTCCGGCTGTATCAGTATCTTCCTTCCCTTTTAAAAGTTGATACTCTAAACGTATGTTGCTTATCTCGACCGCGGATCAGTTAATGCTTCCATGTGTGCTTTGAATTCCAACACTTCTAAAATTAAGTGTGCGTAACCTACGGGTCTCGCTGGGTGAATAACTTGGATGCGTACCTTGAGGAGTACACTTGCGCAGCTGTCATTTGACGGCCGCTAAAGGAATCCCTTGATGATAGCGAGACGCTGGCTCCTGCTACACGGATGTCTGGCTGGTTGGTCTGAACCAAGTGAACTGACTTTATTGAACTCTGCAAGGCTACGTGTGGGGTCACTCGTCTTACCTTGTTTCCATTGGTTGCTTAATTTCTATTTGTGTTGCTGAGCTCGTGTATAAACGTGTCGCCTATCGAAATCATATTTTGTTGGAAGTAGCAGCAGCGTACTTGGGTCCCAGCCTCTGGCATCTTCATCTGGGGCTCACCATCAACGCCAGCGCTCCCACGATGCGGAACCACACAAAAGCCAGATGCCCACAGTATATCACAAGAAAAGAGAAGAGCAGGCCCTCGATCTCGGACGCAACAGCGATAGTTCTACTCTCTTCCTTGTCCCGCTAATTTGCGCTGCACTCTTTCTAAATAACCATGTAGATACGATATAGTCCAACGGCAACCACTCTTGAAGTGCCAACTACGACGGCTCACCAGTCAGGGACAAGCGGAGTTTACATGGCGACTTCTGGTGCCAATAAGAAAACATGATGACGACACCTCTTACAGATGCCTCGAAAGCTTCCACAACGTAGCCCTAATGGCTGTCGAATGTTGAAAGAATTTTAGAAAGATCTGCTAATTAATCGACCTTTGTTGCCTCAGTGACGGTCTCTTGAAGCATAACTGTACTCGCGCTCTGGAAAGTAGAAAGGCAGTCAGCGCGCATGCGTTTGGAGGCCCGCATGTGCGACGAAATGACGTTGGGCTGCTTTGTTAATACAGAGCATTTTATGCTATCGGCTCATTGCGACGTCTAAAAATGTCCCTATATGGTCGCTCAGCTGAACACAAAGTCAAGGACAAGCCTGCGTCAACGCGCAACAATCGTTCTGCCGCTGTCCGCGGTCGCCTCCTCGGCGAGTCATGGGCATGCAGTGGGCGGAGGTTCGTGAAATATCTGTTCGCGCACGGGAAGTGCTGCAAAGGAAGCACGCGAAGTCCAGCGTATACTACGACAAAAATCGCATAAGATGTTGCGTGGGAGCGCTGCGGACAGCAATGCCGTCGCAAAATAGGGCCACCGAGAAAGAATTCCAACGAACGGCAGAAGGAAAACTTTCTTCCTTTTACGCTGCCGCATCGCACGAAGATGCGAGCTTGGAGTTCGCGGCACTTTGACCCAGGAGCCCGCCTGTATATATACAATGCTACACATCTGCTGATGGAACGTTTATTCCTTTCGTGCTTGCTTTTTCGTTTCTTTTCTTTTTTACACTTTCTGTGCGTCCGTTGGACGTAAGCGACGGATTCTTTTGCCAACTTCACCATCGAAACCGACACTTACGGGAGAAGAAAAGAAAACTAAATACACAGCCGGGCCAGTAGCCATCGAAATCCGAAGGGACCAAAGGCACGCAGTTAGAAGAATCTTGATGTGCATCCTTCCCGTTGGGGGAAATCGAAGGAGACGCTGCGGGCTAGAAGTGAAAAAAGCTGAGATATCTACAGCACACGTCTTTTCATCCTTCCCCTTTTTTCGCACCTCTTTGGTAACAGCATTTTTTTTTCTTGCTTATTTTTTGTGTACGAAAACAGTAGCAGCGTCAGACGGAAATGAAGAGGACCAAGAACATCACTGTGACGCGTTCAGAGAATGAAAAGGCAGCGTATAGAAGAGGGCGTGTGGCAGCGACACGGACAGACTCGCAGTACAGGAGACGGCATCACGTGATATCTTGCTCAATCGGGAACAACGCGGCAAGGAAGCGCCACGTCGCGCCCCATCGTTTCGGCAGCGCTGGTACATGGTTACTGACGTTTCTATGACGACAGAGTGTAGTAATAGCAACACAGCGCGTCCTTCCTATTCTGGCGATATCATGCGTGCAGCCGTTTCAGTGAAAAATAAATTAATGCTCGCTAAAGTGGAAGGCGAAAGAAAGCGAGACCTACAATGTACAAAAGTGGATGGAACTCTTCAGGCTATCGAAGCGATAAACAGTTTGAGTCAGTTTAGACTCGCAAATGAACATTTAAAAACTTCATTTTAGTTACTTTCGTGTGAATAGATTCATTAAGAAGAGAAGAACAGGCAAAACTCTATTTTAAAGATTTCGTGCATTTCAAAGCACTTTCTTTGTATTTGGGCCACTGTAGAGCAGTAAAATTTTTTGAAAACTCATTATTTGGTTCTTTCGGGATACCGTTTACCTGCACCTCTAGCGATAACGATTTGACTAGGCTCTAGCAGACGCTGTCAGCATATATGATGTCGTGGAGAGCTGGTGCGGCAATTCCGGGGCGACGTCACCGGCTGCGCCGTCTTTTGTTGTGCCTTTTCTGGCTTGCCGAGCCTCTCCTCACGGTAGCTTTGCTGGTCTTTTGTAGAAGGCTGGTTTACTAATGCAGCTCAAATAATATTTCCCTTTAGCATCTCTTTGGAGAAGTCGTGCTTGCTAATTCTCATTGGACATAAATTGTCCGAAGTGTCAACACGAGTCCGGCATGGCTCGACAGTAGCCAGCAAGTTTGCTGCCCCTCCCTGCCTTATTTATCTAGGACCCATATAATTACCGCTACGCTTTCCATAGGTCTTCGACCTGGGATCCTTCTAGTTTGAGGAAAGCATTTTGCCTAAATGAAAAGAAAAATGAAGTGGAGTTCAGCGTTGTTTGTGCGGGCGGCTACATGCAAGGGTCAAGCGGGGTGGTCAAAAGAGAGTTCGACACCAAGACGGCGGCGGAAGTTATAGCCATCGGGGCTGGGGGATCCGCGGTTTACGAAGAGCGCGTAAGCGAGTTGACGGTGAGTCCCGGAGATTCCGCCAGTTGGTTCGCAGAAGCAGTGCCGTGGCTTTGAAGTCAACCCCTCGCCGCTGAACCGCACCATGCCGAGACATTCCGCAAAGATGCCCCAACGGGGCGTGGAAGTGTTTTCTTTGGGGAAGTGCGTCTTGCGAGGTTGCGAGACAAGAGACTCGTTGCACTGCAAAGGATTTGTGGCAACGGCCTTGACATATTGGAACTCCGGATAGTGTAATCGTGGAGCCCCGCAGTGCGAGTGGACGAACGATGGTGCGAGGGGCATGTTGCGGATGCTTTTGGGTACGTGCAGGGCCGTCGGAGGGGGATTCGGTGGAGATTCGCCTAAGAGAAAGAAGACCAAAATTCTAACTTTTGATTTGTAGTTTGATGCCCGTGTAGATAGTTTCCATTCAAGCGCTTGTCTATTCTATATTAATAAACAGTTAACCACTTTGCAATCAGCGTCACAGCCTTGCCTATCGTAATGTGACTTCGCAACATCCACCACATCTTCAAGTTTTCCTCACTGACATCGAGGCGAACATCAACTGAGGAGTTTAGAGGGAGCGATGTGAAAAGGGGAGTGCCTCTTAAAACGAACCGGTTGCGTTCCGTACACGTTCTTAAGCATACGAAATCATCGCGAAAAGGGAACAATAGAAAGCATTCCGTTAGATTTTCTCTTGTGGCGTCTGCAGCTGTTTGCGGCGCCGCACTGCAACAAATGCGACGTTCAGCTGTCCTCGCGCTGCGCGCCTCGTATACCGAGCGCCGTCATAAATGTAGCAGACGACAGACCAAGAAAAGGAAAACATCCATCTATCTGGTTTTAAGTTCCATGTATTCTTTGTTGCATACTGCAGCAGGTATTACTAGCGCTTTGTGTAGAATATTACAAAGAAGCAAACTGCACCATAGGTATGCATTTCGAACTTAACAGAATTCTTATAGGCTTAAACAAAACAAGCAAATGGAGAACGGTGCAAATACGACTTTTCCGCCGTCAATAAATATGAAAATGAAGAGAGCAGCCGACGGGAATGAACGAGGCGCCAGGAGCGTCGACGGGAAACAAAAATAGAGGGAACCATCTCCCGGGGGTGGGTTGGACGGGAACGTTCGCGTCCCCAAATATCGAGAAGTGTGCGGAAGCGTCGAGTCCGCCAGCTTCCTCGAGGAAGTTTGCCTCAACTGGGCTGTTTTTCTTCTCTTTTCTTCTCCATCTCTCTAATGCAAGCGAGGAACAAAGAAAACAAGGAAACGGCAAGAGGTCGGGGAACGATGGCGCCGGACAGAAAAGAAAAAATAAGGAACGCGAAGGGAAAACAAGGGAGCTGCGGCGTGTGATCGACCCGCGCCTCGGATTGCCCGCTTGTTGGGTATATGCGCGCTCACGACTATATATGCGCGCGTCGAAGTCTCTGTATGCGAACTGGTCGGGTATGCAGCTACGAAGACGCAGTGTGTTTCTGGAAATGGCGAAACGCGTCGCATGGAATTGGGACCGCGGATATTCGCCCCCCCCCCCCCCCCCCCCATCTTTTTCTCCAGCTTTCTCTCAATATCACTTAAACATTTTCTTTCTTTTTTCACTCCTTACTCCCAGCAAAGCAAAGCAACACCGGAATGTGTCTGTCGTTATCGTTGTTGTTGTTCCTGTTGTGCAGGCGTTCGCGAAGTTGCTGGTACTCGCTTGTCTGCGCTTTCTGGAAACCTAAAAAATGAAGGAAGTGTGTGGGAGGCAAGAGAGTTCAAGGAATTCTACGTAGGCCACGCTGCGAGTCTTTCAATATTTCGTGGCCGACGCAAATGGTCGCGCTGGTGTGCAGCGTTGTCACAAACGCGGCTGAAATAAATGGGGCGCTGGCCACAGCCGATCTTCTGTGTGTATATATATATATATATATATATATACCGCTGCGAATTTGCTGCGGGAACTCGGAACTTCCTTCCTCGCACACAGTCGAACTTCACAGCGAAGTCCGACTTTGTTTCGTTCTGCTCCAGTTTTCTGAAAATGCGCGTGCTGCTGCGTCTTAGACCCCGGAGCGTCGCTTTTGGTGCCGTCAGGCCCGTCCGTCTTGACGGCCACAGTGTGACCGGCAAATGTAAAAGGCGGAGGCTGACATCGGTGTCCGTGCCCTCTCGAATTGCGCTGCACGGTCAGAACGATTAATCACCATCTCTTTTGCCCTCTTTAACGATGCTGCAGAGAAGACAAATGACCTTTCCGGCTGTGTCCAAACAACTACTACTTATTGTTAACGCGCCGCTTCCTCACAAACTAAAGTATGTGTAACATGTCTGCGGGTGTTCTTATGTCGTTACCTCGCCGCCGTCGCTAAAACCATAAATCGTGTGCGGCGAAGGTGTCGCGCACGACACCTGCACCCACAAATAATTCCCAAGACTTCGAAGGTAACACACGGCAGAGCTTGGTGCAGGATTTTGACGCCTGAACGCACCAGTGACGTGTCACCGGAAGCCTAACGAACACGCATTCCGAGTGTGTCTATACTATCAACTAAAATCGCCTCATCTTTGCTGAGTTACGCGAAAAGCGAAATTTGGAAAAGTACAACCAAACATTGCTTACGATGGCCGGCCACTGATATTGTGTCGACAAAAGAAGGGCGGAAGTTTAGTTAGTTCATTTTATTTTTCTGTCCTTTCTTTCTGGAAAAAATACTACTGATGCAAACGAACCACTGTACATATTCATTATAAGCCGCTTACAGTGTGTGGCAATGGATTCGCTTCGTTTTGCTCTCATTTCTTCTTTACAGCAAAGCCTCTAGTTGGCCGGAATTTTTCGTGGCGTGCTCACCGACAAAACGGCAGCTAGAAAGGGGATTTGTGTGATTTTCCGACTAACAGAATTATCTTTTCACTTATATCGGAATTAAAACCCGATGCTATCGTGCCTGCAGGTTGTGTGTGAGGCGTAATTTACTAATTTTCTGACATTTTACTTTGAGAAATTCAATTGGTTCAATCGCGCTTTTGCGCCAAGCGGAGGGCCCAAGAACAAGCGGCAGCTGGAAGGCTTTGTGTTTGAGTTTCCGCGTAACGGGATGTTTTCTCCTATTTTCTAAGTACAATCCGATGATATGTCAAGTGTACAGGTTGTGTGTAAGTCGTACTTTACGATTTTTTCTGGAGCTTTTCACTTTGAAAAATTCAATCAAATAACGCACTTAAGGTTCAACCAGACGTACGCGTTCCAATGCGCCCGCACGCGCCGCACCACGCCTGGGCGCGTACGGCGTCAGGCGCGGAGGCTGTTTCGCGTGTCGGCGCGCGGCGGCGTGGAGACCTACAACCGCTAGGATTTCTGCGCCCGCGCCGGAAGCTGCCGCTCGCGTCAGTAGCATGGCGCACCTCACATGACCACGGCGAGCCAACGTCACTTCCGGAACGACTCTTCGCGCGACGTTCAGGAAAGCCCGGGCAAGCTGCTTCAGCACCTTGTTGGCTGTGCGCGTTGAGATCGACGTTCTTCATGGCAGGTGCGGAAATCTTCAGCCGTGACGGCTGCATTAACAATGAAACTTTGATCGCCGAAGTGCAACGTCGCCAACCATTGGTACTGCTGGTACCGACGTCGCCTTCTCTTCAGCATTAGCAGCAACGTCATCATTTTCATGACGAGCAACACTTTCTTTTTTCTGGACAACGGTCTCATGATTCAACAGTTAGCACAAAGGTCGAAAGCTTGCAGCGCAGTTCGAGGTCTGACACACCGTACAACACGCGAGGCGCGTAGCACACGAGTGATGCTATGCCGATGCTGCTGCAGGTTTCGCCGGGCTCACAATACTCATATTAGGTCGCAGTTGAGCTGAATTACCCACAAGGAGTCGTAAAATATGTTTCTGAAATATAAAAACAAGTTTTAAGCTAAAATTATTGTGTTTTCTTGCAATATGTAACACATTGCTTAACGTGGCCGTTAAGCGAAGGCTAGACTGCCTTGAACATGGGAAGCTAGCAACACTGCGCCGCCGCGACGCATAGAGTTGCTCACTACATTACCTAGAGCGAAATCTGGCGCTGCTGCGCTGTGGTATGCATGGGAATGCCGGTGTATTGTGATTTCGGATTGGCATTGTTCTCGGAGAGACAGGACACCTTGAAGACGCGCTTGGCAAGCCCCGTTCCGTCTGTCACAATGATTCATTTTCTACTAGAACAGCACGTGAAAAGCTGTTTTAGCTTTATTATTACGTGAAAACACGTTTTGTTTAACTATGAGAACTTGTTATTCTGTGTACGACTACATGTTACGTAAAAAGTATCAGCGGGCCGCTAAAGTTGGAGAACAGACGACAAGGTTCGCGCTCGCTTTGAAACAGTTGGTCGTCTGTTCTTGCTTTTCTTTGCTTGGTCATGCATCGTGGGTGAGTAAAGATGTGATATGCGTGAATGGAAACATTTTATGAAGATTTTACATTGAGAACGCGTTATTTGCGTAGCCATATCCACGTTTTAGACGAAGCCTCTTACAACACCAGCCAACACGAGCCTCGCAGACACATACCGTCATTCCCATGACGGCACGGTGCCCCCTTAAGAAACTCCCGTAGACGGTGGCGCCAGATTACCCTCTAGGTGTTATAGTGAGAAACTCTATGCCGCGACGAGACGCGCGGCTACGCGCGGCAACTCGTGCATCGTTTGGGTGCGCGCCCTCTTCCTCCGTCGGGCGCGGCGCGACGTCGAGCCAGCGCGGCGTGTGCGGACGCATTGGAACGCGTACGTCTGGTTGAGCCTATACGCTATATAGGCGGAAAGTCTACAATAATGAGGCTGTACGCTGTGCTAACGGTATCGCCACCTAGCGGCCCCTCAGACAGACCTCAAACGGCAGCTGCTAAAGCACTTTCTCTTTCAGCTTTCACGAAGCAGTATTATGTTTTCTCGTATATTCGAATAACAATCCGAACCTATCACATCTGCAGCTTGTCCATGTCTTTACGCATTTTCTGACGCAATTAACTTTTAACATTAGTTCAATAAGGCGCTTGCGCTTGGCAGAGGGCCTAGAAGAAATGAGGATGCATGCTGCACTTGGCACACGTGCGTGTTCGCGTGACGTACGTCGGTTGTGGTGGCGGTGTTTGTGTAACGCGTCGTCTAACGTCCGCATCAGCTTCGCTGTACGTTCACTTTCACGGGCTGAAAGGGAGGCTGCTCCTTTTTTTAAAGAAAAGTTTTACTGTGTCTGACACAATTGCGCAGGTGCTCTATACAATAATGGATAGAGAGATAAAAAAAGTATTGTATAGCTGTAGGTTTCACAGCCTAGCCACACGCTCAGTATGCTGCAGTGTGTGTGTTTTTTTTTTTTTTTTGTGTGTGTGTGTGTGTGTGTGTGTGTGTGTGTGTGTGTGTGTGTGTGTGTGTGCGTGCGTGTGTGTCGGCTACCTCGCTGTCGTTGACATTCAGCGCCCGTTTATCAGTGTTTCCGCTTGGCGGCGCTTCGTTCGAACCTTCTTTCACACTTCTATCAAAAGCAGACCTTCTCCACATTGTTAAATCTGTGCAACGCAGTGAACGTTCGAACTGACGTTAGCCAATGTTCGGGATTCCGTCACATGCTGTTTATTACACCTAATCGGCACGCATGGTGCACAGCCTAACCTACTTGTTTTGCGCTACTTGTTTTGGTACGAAGGAAGATACGACGAAGGCGTTGTGTCGTATGTTCAACGATGGCTATGAAAACAGGAGCCTGAATTGACAGCAGTAAAATGTCGAAAATAACGAACAATAAAAACGGCTTACACTAATTCACGAAGCGTTCCGTGTGTGAACGCCTTCGTGTGTACGTGCCTCAATTTGATTGACTGAAAACCATCTGCAGCTTCCACAACGCTGAACGTTTTTATCGGATACGCTGTAGAAGCCAGTGTACTGTTCGTGCATTTACTCCTCAATTGTTTTCTCGCAACACCGACCCGCTGCAATGTCGCAGCATAGCAGGAGAGAAAGGAAACTGCGTCTTGTCATTGTCTATGTAGGAAAAGGATATTTGGAACTCCGGTTCCCTCGTGAAAAGAGAGAGGGGGGGGGGAGTTGTGAGATAAAAGCACTGCAGACGTGCCGTGCCGTCTGCAGGCCACGGTTTCAGATAACCCGTCATACGAGATTTGCGCTCGCTCGTTGCGTTACCTTCTACGCGTGTATATGCATTCTGCGCGTCTCGTTCTTCTTGCACTTGGTTCTCGTGGTATATAGACGCAAAAAGAGAAAGACCGTATAATGCCGGTCCAGAAATTCCGTGTCGCTTTTACGCCTCTTTATTCCCTTTTATTCCCCGATCGTCTGTCGCTTCCAGTTCAACTGCGCGTTCTGTTTTTCTCGAAAGAGGGATTTGCGCAGCGGCAGGCGAAATACACGCTGGCATTTTGTGTTTACGCGCCTTTGTGTGGGCAAAACCCAAGTAACCAAGCCGTCAACTTTTCCTCAGCTTTTATTTTTGTTGGATGGCACGCGGGCGGCACGGTTTTTTTTTTCTTTGTGCCATTTCTCACGTATATAATTTCTTTTCGGCGAATCGGCCACTGGCGCCTCCTGCAGGCTTTCACGACGCCGCTGTCTGTATTCACAGCAGTGACGGCACACTTCTTCCTTATTTTCGTCTGCTGCTGCTTCTTCCGGTTCCGCTTGATCGTCCGTCTGTTGTTCTGGGTTTCCCCGATCTTCTCTCTACGTATGCTTTTTCGTTTGTTGGGTTTCGCTTATGCGACTGTTTCTTTATCCGTGCTGTCACGTGTGCCCGTGCTTGTTCGGTTCGGTCGCGTCCATGTTTTTCACGGCTGCCGGAGCAGAAACCCGTCCGCAGCGTTTCCGCGTCGGTTGTGCTCCCATTTTCTGTGCCCGTCCAATGGCGTTCCCCCGTTTCTTAAGTTTACGCTTCACGTCGTGCTTGGAGTGGGAAAAAGAAAGACAAGAAAGAAGAGATTGAGTTGATTTTGTTAGATTTTTCTTTCACTTGATCGTTCCATGCGCTTTCCACATTTCTGCACAATTTATTTGTGTCACCGCCTCCCCGCATCGCCACTCAACTACCTATACATTCTCCCTCTCTCTTCATTCCGTACTTTTGCTAATCTCTACCGTTAAGCGTGTTCAGGCGTTCCCTATTCTGCCGTTTCAATGGATCTTCATTTCTTTAAGCCTGCCGTCGGCTATAGGAGGCTTGTAAGCGCCGTCACGGACAACATAACGGAGCCTTGTTCACAGCAGTCGGTGATACAAACTGTTCGCTTTCGACTGCGAGAGTGATCCTCTAATAAAAGCCGTGACAACGTCAATGCACCTGACGTTACCTACGCCACGTTAGAGTACCGCAATATATAACCAAGGAGTTTATAAATGCCATTGCGCAGGACCCATATTTGCCATATTTAACATATTTTGGTACATGTTATAGCTAAGTACGAGAATAAAAGTACATGTGACAGACCTTTCGGAAGGAACAGACGAAGCACTGACTGTCAGTATAATTTTATCGCGCACAAGACAATACATGAAGGTGCCGAAAGGAGAGATGAGGCGAGCGTGTAACATAGGAAAAAAAGAAAGAGAAACGGGTGTAGATCGTGCACGTGAAAGAAAGGCGATTTGTGCATATACCGACTGCACACTCACGTGTGTCCCCCTTTATGTTACTCTGTTTAGCTATTTGAGTACAGCATTTGCAACGCTGCAGTGGAAAAGTGGATTACAGAAAAGCACAGTGTCTCAGCTTGGTACTCCAACATGGCGGCCGCCGCTATAGGAAACCTCAGTAGACGGACAGGGTCGCTCTCGGCGGGCGCTCAGCAGTATGGGAAACGCCGTTTTCTTTACCCGCGGACAAATTTACGAAGATGCTTCGCGCAAAGCGGTTCAACGAGCTGCGCGGGCTGAACGCGACGCAGCCAGGGCTGGGAAACATTTTGTGATTTATACGGTGTCTTCGCACATACAGTCGCGAGCAATGTGAGGAGAGAACCATCACTCGTGAAGTGCGTGTTCAAGTATGACACGTTGAATACGTAAGAAGTTCCTGTTCACTAGTTTCGCTGAACACTTTTGTGCGGGAAATGTCTGTTCGTTCACTGTGTCCTACTGAAAATCAATTTGCGTGTTCCTACATATTGCTCGAGAGCGTATGCCCGCCTCACAAAGATTGCCCACCTACGGTCGCTGAGACAAAGGAGGTATAAAGTTTCTCCGCCTTGCTTTTGATATTTTCTTTTCCTGTTTGGAATCAAAGGCTGCGGCCCCACACATTGTAGCCGAACGGGCGATCCTCTAGCACCTTTGGCCCGCGATAAGACCCGAACTCGAGCGGGGCTTCTGCGGTCACCAACCTCATTGCCGCTCTCCTTTCACGGCGCATCTCTTTGGCCGCAGGGAAGAAGTGGGAGAGAAAAGAAAAGCAACCGAGTAGCGGAGAACAGAAGCAAAGCGGGAAGGTGCGCCGCTGTGCTGGCACGCTGCGGGTCTAAAATAGGCCCCGGGCTAGGAACGCGCGCGCACCGCCGATGGCCGCCGCCCGCAGTTGCCTTTTTCGGAACCCCGGCGACGACACACTCGTTCCATTAGTTCCCCGCGGCTGTCCCCTTCGGGCAGGAGCGTGTGTGTGCGCGCGTGGAGGCGCTAGAGCCGTCGTTTGCAGCGCGGTCTCTCAGACAGGCCGCAGAATGTACGTGAAGCGAGAGAAAAAGAGGACAGCAAAGAATACGCATCCACTATGCGCACGTATAGGCGCAAGCGTTGAAGTGCTTCTTGTTACATAATCATCGTCACGTAAGAAAGTCGCCGTGTCGCTCGAAGGACGAAGCATTGACAGCGATAGCAAACTAGTGGAATATTACACGAAATAAAGCTCGCAGTACAAATTCTTGTAGACAGTTGACTAATAAATGAACAAGTGTGACGTTACGCGCCCAAACGCACACGTGAGAAGAGTTCGGTAGGTGCCAGCGACCGCTCGGGGGCGGTCACAACGCTGGCGTGACGACGAGTGCCGGCATTCGGGAGCGCGCGCATGGATGTGGCAAAGTGAACGTTTCGTGTTGCCGCTCCCTTCACCGTCTTACTGTGCCGCTCCTCCAAGACGTTGATCACGTGACCTCCAACACTGGGCAACATGGAGGAAGGAAAAAAAAATATAGACGGGAGCATTACGCTACGTAGCCAGCCTTGGAGAGCGAACGCTCTGTGAAGCCACATTGGTGACTCGACACGTGACCTCCTGCGTCAAGATCACGGATGAAGAATCGAGATTTGCTGAGACGTTTGGTTCGCACTAGCTATGCCAGTAGTTTTCATTCGGTGCACGCTTGTTCAGCCGCCCTGCCGTGGCTCTGCCTGCAGAGCAGGAACACTAAAACTAACCGCGAACTTTGACGTGCGATCACGTCTTGGGCCACCAGGTTTTCAATTGCGTTGCGGTGTGCTCCCTCCTATAATTTTCCTTCCTCCGTGCTGGGCACGCAGGAAGACAGCACGCATCCAGGTACCAATCACTGACCTCCCCTAGCGGAGGTCAGTATTACAAACTGGAGCTACTGTATAAGCCCCCTTTATGGGGCCTATACTGTAACTCTAGTATCAACCTTATCGGCGCGGCCTCGCATGGTCGCACCCGCAGCAGATTATACGACCTCCAAATCAAGGCGCGCAGGCAACGTATGCGCGGTCGCACCTGGGACAACACAGCGACTGCGACTATCGCAGTAAAAATAATTGTAGTGGGCCTCTCAAAGGGGGCAACGTGTTAAAATATCGCGATAACAATCTGTCCCGGTGACGTCGTAACGCCCACGACGACAGCAATGGCTGTCGACACCAAAGGCTGCTGCCATACGAGGTTGCAAGTTTAAGATCGACAGCACACCTACAACATACGTCGCTGTAAATGTTGACCCTTGAACTGGTCACAGATTCGCCTTTCAATTGCGCTGTTCTCCTCGGCAGTAAGCAACGATTCAATGGTAAGGCAAGCGAACACAAGGGCGAAACGCTGACATAAAAACGCTCGTCCACTGGGCTGGTTGTTCAAAGAATTTACCCGTTGTCTTTCTCTCCTGAAGAGGACCGCACGGAAGAGGTTCTTGCGCGTTATAACCGCATAGCAGCACACGGCTGTACAGCCTGACAAGTAATGAAGGAAACGCGCCGTCGCCAGAACAGCCGACAGCCACGCTAGCGACGATCCTCGGCATGCATCGGCGCCCAGCTCGGTATTTTTAGTCTTCCTCTGTTTGGCCTGGTGCATATCCCCTGGAAAGTAAGCGCGCTACCGAAGGCCGTGTGCGCCAGCAATGAAGATGATAAAATAGTAACGATGCCGAATTGGTCTTTGAGCACCGCGTGGCCTGGGCGTTGACAGACGAAAAACAGACGAGGCTGCGGCCTTCTGTTGGAGCTTTCCGTCCCCCGTGTACTGAACCTATCTTCGACTCGCGTGCACCGACTCCTTCGACGACATAGACGAAGTCCAGCCTGGCTTTATAACTATGTCCAATTTTAGGAGTGCGCAGCGCTGTTATAGTTGCGATGCTTGGTAAGCTAACCTAATATAGCATGTTGCTGGTTTATAAGGCGAGAGGAATAACGGGATTCAAGGGGCTCGACTTTTTTGTTATTCAAAGCCATACGAGGTAACAAACAGTGAAGCCATAGAAAGCACAGGGCAAGTTAATTGTTACGTTTAACTGAAACGTAGACGTTATAATGTAAAGCGAAACGAAAATGGACGAAGAGATAACCTACCGCACGGGGGAGCCGGACCCACATCTTCCGCATTGCGCGCACATTGCTTTTCCAACTAAGCCACCGCGACTGCCATCCTCTCGTTCGCTTGTGTTTGTCTACAAGATTAGCCGTCAGAATGTTAGCCAGCGCCGCTGGCGGTCAAGGCGGTGGACGTTGGTGTATGTTGCTTGAACATAATTATGCGCCTGTCCGTGTCTCGTTTCTTTCGTCCGTGTTCATTGGCTGCGCCTTAATTCCGTGCAAGAAACAGAGCGAACTAGTGCACAGCGAAAAGTAGTCACAGGTTTTGACCGTGACAGAGGTCGTTACTTTGGAGGACATCACGACGACCATTGGCGTGAATCTCCGCTCCCTACGCGGTTCTTCGAGCATGTGAGGCACTTTAATTTAGTGTGACGCACTCCGCAATCGACCTACTGAAACCAAGCTTCCGTGTAAGCGACTTCTTTTATTTCGAAGAATGTCACCGGACAGCGCTTTCAAAATTATAACGTCGGCTTTGCGAGGCCTGCGAAGTTTTGAATATTCGCATACCCCTACTTTTAATGCTGAACCTGCAGTATTGCGGCGTGTAGTCTGCTTTGCGTTCCCAGAAGCACGATGCGCTTGAGAGCTCGCCATCGACTTAGCCTCAGCTGAAAACAGTGCACAGCATGTCCTTCACCATGATTCATCTTAAGTCAGGAGTGCGGGTAGGCAGGGTGCTTTCCTTTCTTTTCGCCCTTCTCTTGCAAGACGAATGCACTCGGACCCACCGAGTTCACCGTTGTTCTGCAGTTGCTCTGCTTGCTGGCTGAGGCAAAATGACATCTTGCGAGGCACAGAACAGTCACAGACAGGAAGAAGCACATCATAAGGCGCCACTGCCAACTGTTTTTGGTAGAGGCATTCTGCGTTTTCTTCCGCTTGTGATGTTCTTGCAGTGGGTTTGTCCTGCGCCTCCCTCAATCTAGACCGTTTGTCCCTGGATTGGCACCTTGTCACGCGCTCCTTCTTGCTCGTTATTGTCTGGTTTTTCACCGCGCTCAAGGTGATGCTGTTTAGGAAGCACCAGTGTCAAAAAGCGGGCCAGTTGGTACAGCATACTTGCCGACAGACGGCGTAATAACCACACAACGCAAAAGAAGAGGTTCATACACACACATAACTTCTAAGTTGCAAGAGTTGCCTGGATGTGCTTCTTCTTTTGTGTTGTGCGGTTATAGTGGTGTTCGCCGACTATGGAAGCACCGACGTACAGCTCTTAAACAGCCAACCCCTGGTTGGCCGAGGGCGACTCTCCAGCTTTAACAACGCTGCACGCATTTGATAGCGCTCCCATGGCAGACGACAAAGCAGAAGGCGACCGGCATGGCCGAGACAACAAACACGCCGCCGAAGCAGAGGAACGAGGCCGCGGCTGAGGGACGGATAATCGAGAGACGGAGCAGATGGGTCCCACAGGCTCTCTTCTATTCTCGGGTTCCCAAGTTCCACCGCACACGGGAGAACAACCGGCAGCTGCGCAATCAGGGAGGGCGCGGAAGAAAGGGAGCCAAGAAAACAAACGGAATCGACGCGGAAACATTGTGCGCTTGCAGCACCAGTCTCCGTCATGGCGTCGTGTGGGAGCCACTGTTTGGTTAAGCTCGAACGACCTCAAACTGACGCTCGAGTTTTTTCAAAGCTGTACAGGGCGGCTTGGCATATATGCCGGTGTTCTAAACATACGAACGCCGGACGCTTGCAGAGAGATCTGCGGATCCCCGAAGCGAAGATACGTATTGCAACACCAGCGCAATGCCTGTTGCTGAGTGTACTTGTTGCCGACTTCCGCGAAAGTGAACAGAGGATGCGTTGTTCAGATCGTCACCGTGTTGCAACTTCTCCCTTAATTGTCCCGCCCAGTCCTCTCTGCAACGCCGAGAGACACTGATAGTAAACAAATGAGATGGCTCAGCAGCCCTTATGAAGGGGGCCAGCAATGGCAGGTGCACTAGAAAGTGTTGGCTCAAATTGCTTCAAACACATCGGTATTGTACTTATCCCTTGATATAGAGCAAATCTTGCGGCAGAGTTCGTCGTGAACAGCTTTGAACCATCGACCTAAGTGCTAAAATGCTTAATAACTGCGATATATAACTTGTAAGCTTGTTCGTCGCTCTGATGCTGCGAACTCTATTCTCGTCGTCCACCTTTTCCGTCTCCTCAGAACATAATACCTTCGATCAACTGGTGAGTGTTCTCGCGTGCAGTTCCGAGTTTGACCTCGCTTCGACTATTTATTTATTTATTTATTTTATTTATTTATTTATTTATTTATTTATTTATTTATTTATTTATTTCAAACACTATCAATCTCTCTAACTGTAAAAGAAGTAGTAAAGTTACAATCGGAAAAACAGTCCAATATTTTGAAGTATGCGGCGCTATCAATATATACAGTTAAATAACCTGGAGTGGGGGGGAGGGGGGGAGGCAGCACTAACTTCAACAAACGGTAAAGATGGCATCAAAGTAAATAAAAAAATTAGGATGGTGCCTTGTAACATCAAAACAAAAATTTGATAGTGGTTTATGCGTATGCCACACATAGAAAAGCGCGGAGAACGTGCGTCATGAAGAGAGATATGAGTAGAGCATTTTCCTCTGGGATAAATAAATGAATCTTGATTGAATGATTGATTGATCGATTGATTAATCTTACACGACGCATACAACAGAAAAAAATTCTGCCTTCATTATTTATTTATTTATTTATTTATTTATTTAAAGATACCTTACAGGCCCCTAGAGGCATTGTGTAAGGGGGAGAGTACACACAAAGGTTATATAATAATTAGAATACATATGTGAATACATATACAAAAAATACAGTGTAAGAAATGCACTAACATGCAGTAATGTATTGTTAAAAATTGTGCAATAGACAAACCGAGTACTTTTGAACGCGAGAGGTCAGTGAACAAGAAATTTTCACAAAGTAAAATATAACCAATATAATTACAGAGCGAGCGGGACAATATTTGGCTATAATAAAACTGTATTTAAGGGGTAGTAACACAATAATAACAGGAAACTCAAGAAAAAAATAACACGTTAGGTTATGTAGAGTTTGAAAAATGCGTTGCTAGAAGATGCCGGAATTTTTCCTGGTCACTCTCATAAGCGATGGCGTTAGGAAGATTGTTCCAAAGGCGAATGGCTCTTGGAAGAGCGGAGTAGTGAAATGAATTAGTCTTTCTGTAGATACGCATGAAATTGAACTGATTTTACAGCCGGTGTGTCCTGTAATGAGGAGGTTCAAGAGGCAGGACGGATGGTGCTGTATTATGGACATATTTATGAAATAATGACAGCAGGGCTATATCACGACGATCATGCAAGGGCTGTAGTGAGAGGTCGAGTTTAATTTGTGTTATGCTTTTGTTATAGTCATAACAACGTGAAATAAAACCCGCAGCCCTATTCTGGATAGATTGGAGTTTTTCGATCAAGTATTTTTGATGGGGAGACCATGAAACCATGACCAAGAAATGAAGGTATTATTTATTTATTTCAACATACTGTCAACCCTTTGATAGGGTTATTACAGGAGCGGGGTACAGAGAGAAGCAGTAATAATAGTAAATGTCAGGGGCAGATATGCTAAACAAGTAAAAATAAGAAGAAAAAGATAGCCTACAATAGCAAGTATGCATACGAGTATTGACAAGCATGCCAATAGAAAAAACATCTAATCATATGGAGAATATCTGGTTCATGAGTACGTATTACGTGAGTAATTGTAACAGCTCAAGGAAATCATCAATCCTTTGCTGTTCGACTACAAGTCCGTCAAGAGTATTCCATTCCCGAATGCATCTAGGGAGAAAAGAATAATAGAATGTATTGTTGTTGCACGAATATTCTTGGAGTGTAAGATCATGTGTATGACGTAGGTGCCTTGTTTGTTTAGTTTCGACCTATCTTGTGTGGTCAATCGTAAATAGTTGTGCGGTAGCATATATAAGAACTTCAGGCGGTGAATTTTAGCTCGACTTTGGAGTGAGGGCAAACCTGCACGGGGTAGCAATTCTGTCGGGGAATCAAGGCGTCCATAGCGGTTAAAAATAAATCTGATTGCTTTGCGCTGCACGTTTTCAAGCATGCTGATACCACTACTTGTAGCGGTATCAGAGAAGGGGAACCAGATTATATTGGCGTATTCTATAATCGGTCGGACAAGTGTGGTGTACGCTAAAAGCTTAGTGTCACGGTCAGCGTGCCGCAGCGCCCGCTTAAGGAAAAACATCTTGTTTTCATTGCTTTCGCGGTTATAGCTTCCGTGTGAACTGCCGAACTGAGATCAGAAGTTATTATTACACCAAGATATTTGTACTGGCTTACATTTCGGAGCGTGACGTTATTAAAACCATAAGGAAATGCTAAGCTTGTTTACTTTTCTGTTATTGAAATTGCAACTGTTTTGTCTGAATTAATCACCCTTTGCCAGTTAGAGCACCAACTTACTACTTCATTCAGGGCAATGTTCAGCTCAATTTGGTCAGTGTAGCTTTTAACCTCATTATACAGTACGCAGTAGCCTGCGAATAATACTCTATGAGGGTGTTCTGGTAAGCTGAGCAGATCAGGGCACTCGGGCGTGAGTGCCATGTTGCACCGTTCTCAGCGCCATGCGCCACGAAAAATAAGAAAAAGGCTCGAACCCCAACAAATACCCGCCCCGGTGGCTTGGCGGTTATGCGTTGCGCTGCTAAGCGTGAGGTCGCGGGATCGAATCCCGGCCGCGGCGGCCGCATTTCCATGGGGACGAAATGCAAAAACGCCCGTGTCGCGTGCATTGTTGGGCGCACGTTAAGGGCCCGTACATGGTCGCTCCGCCCGTCCGTTCCGCCCTCGCCCGGCCGCGTGCGGAAGCCCGAAAGGCGGACGGTGTCGCAAAATTCGATGCACGCTCAATCCGCACGACCGGAACGCACGCGCACTCCTATTGGGCGACGCGGCCTGTTGACAGCTGGCAACCGTTCGGCGGAGCAAAGGTGTTCAAGGTTGGCAACGACCTTTGACAGCAGACGACACTGGCATATTTTTGCAGATCTGATTTCAAGTTTCCGCGTTCCGGTGAAAATGCGACTCTAGGCTGCCACATTCTGTTCTGCAGCCGTATGTGTTGCATTGGCACCGTCATCCTTCGAAACATTGCACAGTCGTCTTATCTGCGCCACCTTTTACAGATGTATTGCAATCGCATCACGTCGCAGCACGCGACGTATTCTCGGATGATTACTTTCAGTGCGCGCTGCCTTGGCTGGTTGAACAAAACCTCTCTAATTATCCAACGTGCTGCGTTCTGCGTCACGCGAGACTGATAGTGTCGCCGGAAGCGCGGTTTCTGTAGTGCTAGTGACAGCTTGCAAGAATACGGAACACACGCACATCTGTCGCGGAATGCATTTGCGTAGGTCGCCAAGACGCACCTTTTTACCACTGAGCACGCGTGTGAGGCTCCGAGTACAGCTTGCTGATACGCTCGCTCGTGCTTTTTTTTTTTTTTCACTCTGCCAATTTTAAGAGAGTGCTTAAAGCAGTTGGATTCATGGAATGCCTTTTCCTTAAATTATTTGCTCAGCGATGACTGAAGTTCTCACCGTGTGCAAAAAAAAAGTTATGCATAAGTGGTTAACTTCATGCAGCAAGAAATTGAAGGTTAAGCAGTGAATGTACAATTCATTATGACTGGCTTAAAGCAATATGTATGTATAGCGGTGACCTTATGCAGATATATGCATACTCATGAGATATGTTTCCAAGGGGAGTACTTATTTGAAAGCATATAATTTACATTGCTGATAAGAAAACTTATTTTGAGTGAAATCAAACAATTGCATTCTTTCTTGCCAGCCTGGCTACCCAATATGTTGCCACCTTACTACTTAACATACCTAATTTAACATTTCAACAATGCACAAACATTACCAAAGCGCACAAAATTAAGCAGTACCTTGACAGGCATGCTCCCTCTCTCACCCATGGCACCAAACAAGGATGTTCGACTTGAGATTGTTTGATACTGTCGGCATCATACATGCGTGTTCTATTTTGATTGCTCTACATATAAAAAATAAGCTATACTCAGGCTATATGAGTTAGTTGGGCATGGGCTGCATGTCCTTTATGTATTTATGTAGTAACAACCTTGCTAGCTCATGCACAGCCATATATTTAGGAAAATGAAAAATGCATAGCATAACATAAACAGCTGGCCAGTGCCTGTATTTATTTGAAAGCAAACCGACATTATCAAGTGTAGCTAGCAGTGAGTTCAGTGGCCTCTTGTGGTGTGAAAAGGTTGATGTAGTTATTAGTTTTGTGTTTGTCTTTCTTACTTAGTTGCTGTTTTAACATGCACATGACAATGAAATGAAGGTGCGTAGGGCAGAAGACAGGGCCACACAAAAAGCGAGGAGACATTCATTGTCATTTTTTTATTTCCATAACAAACCAGCGAATAGTTCCTTAGGTTCAGTTTTGTGAATAATGCACAAGGTGTTCTGCGTAAAACTGAAAGATTGTAGTGCTCTATTACCTATTCACTATTTGGGTAGCCAAATGAACGATACTCCCATTAGCACTGTGAGAGCACAGAAATTTGCAGTCAAGAGGCCGTAGTGGCTCAGCCTCTGTGCCAAATGTAAAATTGTTCGAAAAGAAAACATGCATACTGGTGAATTGGGTATGCATTCACATCTACTATTCAAATCCACACATCACAAGTTATCTTTCATTCCTTGGCACATTTCTCACCATTGTACAGACTTTGTTTCAGCGCTCTGTGTGTGCAGTAATATAACTTGGTAAATCAAAGCTGCGGTTATTCAGTACACTGAAAGCAACTTTGCGTGCGGGTTAGATAATATGATGCTGCTACATATGGGTCAGCTTAGTATTATCAGCCGCTTTGTTTACTAGTTCACTGTTATGCCTGAACTGTACGGTGCCACTGGACAATGCTGTATCCCTGCAGGCACGCTAGAACAGCTTGGATATGCACAAACAACCCTTTACATCGCACTTAAATTAAGGTGGTGTAGATTTGCTGTCACAATGTGCTTGTAAGCATAACTGCCGAGCATTCAAAAAAGTGTTTGAAATGTAAGGGTGGATGCTCAGGTTTGCAGGTGTGACATTTTACATTTATAGTGCAAGGACACACCGATGAACAGGAAGGATACCACACAAATCCTCGTGTTGTGACCTTGCAGTCACAATGCAAGTAGTTTTCAGTGGTTTTTAGCTATAAACATGTGAAGCAATCTGTAAATTCAAAACTGTATTAAGTAAACTGAGACACCATGAAAATCAACATAACACTAAGGTGTACACATTTTTTTGTCACATCAGCTCTTTGCGGTGCAGGTCAAATATGTATACAAGCTATTTGTAGGAAGTAGGAAGCCTATCCAATATAAACAAGAAACTTGCAGGCAAGGTAATCACAACAAACCAGCTGAGACGGTGGTACTATTCTACTTGTTTTCGTTTGTGATAGCACAAGTGTTCCCACTTGTGCTGCTGGATGGTTGTGACTGATATGCTCGCGAAGGTTTGGGTCATTCACATTTCAAGGGATGAGTAACTGTTACATACGTAAATCATCTTCTTCTGCCTATATCACTGACTTAACTATATGTGGCAGGTTTAGCTGTGTGATTATTGGTGTAGCTGAAGTGATGTATCACACATAGTTTCCGCGCACTACCCAATTGGCGAAAAGCATGCAGGAATTGGCCTTTGAGCTATTGGTTCAGTGGTGGCTTTCCACTAAACTTACTGTTGAAGAGGCAGATTTCACTTCATCAAAAGGCCCATGTGAAAAATAGCCTAGAACTCGTGACGCCAAATACTGTCACCATGTGTGACTGAAGAACAATACGTTACAGAACAATGAGCAGTGGAATTAATCTCACTAGTATACAAAGAATTGCAGCTACATTCAGTATTTCACTGCTGGTATACTAAACACAAACCTTTATATGAGTTGTTTGGATGGCATAGTCAACACGATCCCTCTAATGAGCTGTGGCAAAAGCTAACTAAAAAGCTGCTACTCCAGGTACTGCATTGGCCTAAAATATGGATTCTCGCATGCAGTGAATACAGTTCTTAAATAGGTTTACATACAGGTATGAAATGTTGTAACTGCACCATGTGATAAAATTTCAATACGATCAGCTGAATACCACATAGAACATCTTTAATGGGTATAGTTGGTACAACGTGCCTTGATATTAGAAGTTGTGCTGTTTTATTCACACACACGTGCACATAAATGCAAGGTACACATACATTTGTGTTCACATGTTACTGTGTGCATCAAATGAACAGCACCACTTATACTACAAGCCATAAAGATAAATAATTTTTTTTGTACCAGTCTAATTCCTATTAGCTACGCAGTGATTTTTTTTCTCACATGCAGCAACTCAACTCCGTGCATAAGTTAAGCCATGGCTGTCATGCCCAGAAAATCATAAAATAAAGAAGTGACCATGTGTACGGGCCTAAAATTGATGGTTTGGCAATATCTTGTCTGGCTGGGTAGTTAATTTCTGTCAAAAAAAAGAACAATTCAGCATACTGACAAAGCAGTGTGGCTAACATAATATAGGGAACAGACACTCTGCCTGCAGAGTCGCTTGAAAATTTTGCCAGCAGTTCGTGCTCATTGGCTGGCTTCTGTCACATAACTAATGCTTACATAACTGTGAAAATTCGTGTTCAGGATAAACTCATAGCAGCCAATAGGCACGTTTTATATTGTGATAGCAGCTGACTTCTCATGGACAATGCACTGTGGCCATGAACATGCTAAAGAATGACAAGAGGCGAGGTCCCCCTTTCTATAGTGTGGCAGCGCAGCTGAAAACGGTTCAGTTAATGAGTGGAACCATGGCCTATTCAAAATAAAGATCAGTCAGATAGCCACTTATAGCGTCCAACATCCCACACCTACGAATGATAGGTAGCAGTAAATTTACTCGCAGATGAAAGTGCACTGGAAAAACATTTAATGGACATACTTTACAGGCCCAAGTCAGTTTAATGCACATTATTTGCTAATGACTGTTGGCAGAATGAACACGAGGAAAGAAAATAAAGCACTTATCAGGCATATAATGCTGGTACTTATGCTATTGTTCGCTTTAAACTGAAGGCTCGTGCCAAAACAGGCGACACGAACCAGATAATCAAATAGGGTGGATAAACAAAGTAACCACAAACTTTCGCCTACCCAATTCTGCCTGCATTAGTAACGTGGCCATGGCTGGCTAGTGAGGAAGAACTCTGGGCAAAATTTATTTCACGCAGTTCTGCTGGCTGCTAGCAGAATATTATATAACACCATACCTGTGACACTTACTTGTTACTACTCGTCCTACGTGTTCATTTTTACATTTATATTGCTTTTTGTCAGCAAGCGTAAAATTTTTAGTTAATAAGAAGGTAGTATCCAGTTCTTACCTATAACATATTCATCTACCATGCCACCGGTGTCTTCATAAACAGACGCTGTGCTTAGTCACTAGTCAAAAACAAGCAGCTCAGATTTTTGGCTATGTAAGCCGCTTGCACCACAAAATATAAAGCAATTTACTTCGTGAAATCTAGAAATTCTTGATCTTCACACTAGTGTCCACATTATGAAAATCAAGGCTGCCAGAAATTTGCATTCATGACATTAGTGCTCTCAGGCGCGTCCACATTTCACGACAGCGCTGACTGTCTTGACGTATGCAATTATTATGATGTTCCCTAATTTCCCCCCACCGATAGAAGCATCTTCAACCATGCAGTAACAACTTTTGAAAGAAAAGATAGATGTACGAAGCAGAAAAGGCCGGTGTGATAGGGCTTATCTGTAAGGGTACTAAATATGAAAACGCGATCGGCAACACATCTGCACAGTTCACTTCTGAGCAAACGCACATCGCGTAGAACGAGCACTTCTACACCCAGCAACGCTGCGACACATCGCGCATACATAATCACGGTTTGTAGCTTGCAAACACACTTCATAACAGCAAGAACACAGGTAGAACGTCGCGGTCACTTCGACGCGTCGCAGCCGGCAAAACGGCTCACACGCAGTATAGGACACACTTCATAACAACAACACAGCTCGAACGTCGCGGTCACCTCGGCGCGTCGCAGCCGCCAAACGGCTCACGCGCAGTATAGCACACGCGGAATGGCAGCGATAACAAGGCGATAAAAATTTATCGCTACTGATCGTATCATTACTTCTGAAAGTTGCGAAGGGCTGGCGTTCACCACTTCGCGGCAACGATCCGCATACACAGAGCAGAAACCAAACGTGTACGCTGGGTGCGCCAATCGGACGCTAGTTATTTTGCCACGCACTGAACATGTGTCCTGCTGCTCAGAATGCACGTGTATGTGATGGACTTCTCGTTTGCGACACGCACGCGAAGCATGGAACAAAAAATCACGAAGTCGACGGCTTCAAATATTTCTTCCGATGCTCTCGTAAACACAACACACACTTCCTGCGCTCCGTCTGTTTCTGTAGGCGATCGCACGCACTGATGAGGTCTGGAAGGGTACGCCGGCTTGCTGCTTTCGATGACTATCTCCGTGGGTGCCAGATAACTAGTAAAAATCACAAAAAGGAGAAAAAATAGACTGTTTCTGACGCGGCTGTAGCTTAAGCCTTACGTCCCCGCTTCGCTTCGCTTCGAGCAAGCGCCATGTTTGCTGTGACGACAGCCGAACTGTCCGCCTCGGACCAGCCAATGAGAGACGAGCAGGCGGCCGGACGGGAAACTTGCGTCCGCTCCTCGCTCACCAGTAGAGAGGCTTCCGCACGCGACCGGACGAGGGCGGAACGGACGTGCGGAGCGAGGGCGGTCAACATTAATCCGGAGTCCCCCACTACGGCGTGCCCGAAGATCAAATCGTGGCACGTAAAACCCGATAAATAAAGAAAGAAGAACCCTGCAAATCGCTGAACCCTTGCCCGAATAGGAGCACCCGCCTGTCGCCCAAGAGGTCCGCTCTCGTTGTCTGAGCGTTCAACTGCGGCGAGCTGTTGGCGAGGCACGGCCGCAAGTATTACCACCTCGAACAGTGACGGTGAAGAACAACACAAATGCCGAAACTGCGAGTATCGGATTTAACTTTTTATTGGGCGGACTTCTGCCCAGCAAACAAACAGTACATAAAACACAACGATAGAGGCGAGAACAGTCGTCTATTGTCGAAATCAGATTCATGGGTCAGACACGTCGGCTATTCATACATGACTCGTCGCACATTCAAGCGTAATCGCTTGTACTCGCGTAAGTTTAAGTATGTACTACGCCACTAGAATTCGCTTCGCGAACGTAGTCTGATTAGAAAAAGTTCACTTTTGTTATGAAATCGAGGCACAGCAAATGCGGATAGACGATACTGTATACAGTGAAGATGGCGGAGTTGGGCAGCTCGTGCGTGTAGAGCACACAACTGTACATTTCTGAAACTGCAAATTGAGAGTGCCACGGTGAGGGATGGGAGGCGCAGTCGATAGCAGGGGATTACAGACGGAGACATCGAGGAATTCGCAGGCGTAGAGTGAACGCGGATGGCGCACGACATAGATGACCGGAGATCTGACAACGGTCTTCGACTTGCGTGATTACAGTCCTCGATGATGACGCATGTGAGAGTAGGCTAAGTAATGACATCGGTGTGAAGCGACACATGTGCCGACGCATATTCGATAGGCAAAACTGTACTGACTGACTGCTTAACGACACGTTCTTCTGGCTCTTCCTCTGCCTTAGTCCCGTTCGCTTGCGGGGTCGGCTCTTATTCTTCTATGCTGGAGTAAATAGCGATATAACATTATTAGCGACAGTTTCTGGCCTTGTTATTCGCCTCTTTTCGTACTGTCATGCCGCCCGCTTTTTGGCCCATTCCTACGTTGTGGGTATGTGCCAAGGATCGTCACCGCGAGCGGTCGAAGAATCAAGTTCCGTCCGGGCTCGAGCCCCCCGCGCTGGCAGCCATCGCCAGAAGAAGCTCGACCATGGAGCGAGACGCACCCTCCCGTCCGCTCGCAGGGGCGTCCGTCGCCAGCCGCCGGCACCTGCTGCCGGCAGCCGGCGCGACGCACTTGCCGCGTCGCCCGGCACCCGACGACCAGCCGACCGAGGACCTCATTCCGATGGGCGAAGGACGCTTTCAGGTGAACATCTGCGCCCGTTCCGTAATTCGCCGTGCGCGTCCCTTCGAAACGCACAACTCGTGCGTTATGCAGATGGCGGCACCTCAAGGTGGAATGCTGTGCGCGTGCGTAGTACGATGGGAATAAAACCGGGCGACTCTTGGGCTTAACGAAAACCGTTGCTGCTCCTTGGGAGCGCGGCGCTATTTGAAAGGTCATCACAAACAAATTTTGCGTTGCTGGCAGCGGTTCGAAGATACCCGCACGTTACCTTGAACCCCGCAGCTCTTTCGTTGCTGCTACTTCATTGCTGGTACTACGCGTACTTGGGCGAAGAAGCGGCGCCTGTGAACGGGAGGAGACGACGGTCGCCGGCCATATGTGAATTAAAGGTTACGTGCACGCGGCCATCGCGCCTACTGTGTACAGGGTGTGTGTGCGTGTTCTCTCTGACGTGCTGCGACTGACGATCGAAGCGTAAAATTTCGCTGTCTGGCGGCGACTGAGAGAAGACGACGACATAGTGCCCGAGGAGGGCGAGCCGAGGGCAGGTGGCGCGCGCTCGAAAGAGCACCGGCGTAGACGGGCTCGGTCAGTGGCCGTGACCCTGGCGTCGCCGGCGCGGTGCCTGCAACCAGTCTGTCCCAATGCACCGGCTGCTTGCCGGGCCTTCGCTGCTCGGACCAACCGGGGGTAAAAGGCAGCCTCCCGGACCTCTGATCCAGATACGTTGCCAGGCCGTCGCGGCTGGTGTGGCGTGTGAGCACACTCCTGGAGGCGACTCGTGATGTGCACTACGCGCAGCTAGTCTTGCAAATTCTGCGTCTCTCCCAAAGCAGACATAAACAACATCATGTGGAGGTGCCCTAAGCACCCCCTTTCCTCAAGCAACTAATATATAGTGAGGAGCAGTGGGAGTGTACCTTGCGCAGCTCGAGGCCCGACCTTCAGGAGGCCATCCTGGAGTGGTCTGAGAGGATAGCGGAGGCCTACTTCAAGTAGTTCCTTCCCCAACCTCTATTGCGTTGCACCCTTCCCTTTAATGAGGGATAAATAAAGTTTTTCATCATCGGCTCGCCCTTCAACTGCACCGTTTCGTCGTTCCCGACCTGTCTCCACACCGCTGTCGACGAACTGTGAAGCACTCGTTCACCTTTCGTTCCTTAAGTGCTAGGACATGAAGCACGCGATAACGACTCAGCCGTACGAAGACCAGTGATCCGTGTACACTCGTTTACGTTTTGCTTGATCTTACGATGCGAGTCGCCGTGGCCTGATGTGAAACAGACCGTATACCTGATGCTCAACTCGCCCTTCTTTTCAACTATATGCATCCGAACGAGAGCGACGATTGTCCTAGCCATTGTGTATAAGCCTTTCGCTACATGTATACGAGCGGCGGTTCCTAGTCGGCGCTCGTGCCCGCCTGTTCCTTCTCGTCAGGCGATGGTCATGGTGGCCTCGACGCTGGCCGGCACCGCCTTCCTGCTGCACCTGATCAGCTTCCGGGCGACGACGCGCGTCATGGACCACTGGTGCCGGCCGCCGGACGCCTTCGCCAACCTGAGCGCCGCCGAGTGGCGCAGCACGGCCATCCCCGTCGAGGCGGACGGCAGCCGGAGCCGGTGCACGCGGTTCGAGCCCCCGGACGGCGGCTCGCGCGCCCGCGTGGTGCCCTGCGACGCGTGGGACTTCGACACGGAGCGCTACGGCAACAACGCGGTCAGCGAGTGGCGCCTGGTGTGCGACCGGCGCTGGCTCGTCGAGCTGGCCCTGCTCGTGTACGTGGCCGCCTGCGTGCTGTTCCTGCCGCTGGCCGGCGCGGCGGCGGACCGCGTCGGCCGCCGCCGCGTCATGCACGCCTCGCTCGCCGCGCTCGTGACGGCCGGCTTCGCCACCAGCCTGGCCAACTCGTACCTGCTGTTCGTCGCGCTGCGCATTGTCGTGTCGGCTGCCAGCAACGTCCTCTGCCTCGTCCTGTACGCCGTGCTCTACGAGGTGAGAGTGGCGCCAGGTGTCGCGTCTATCTCCGGGAGAGGCTGCCGCGGTGTAAACTGTCCAGCGCCAGAGTTCCCTGGCTTCTCTAGCACTCATTCTGGTAAATGCCTACGGGAGGCGCACGCATCCACGGCAGTTCTGCCGTTGTGTAAACGATGGGAAGTACTGCGTCTATTTGCCTAACGACCTTGACGGCTTAAGACGACGTTATGACTTTGCGAACGTTTTCAACAAAATATTGCGTTATATCTGCAACGATTTGCAGTGACTGTGCACATATACGCAGACTGTTATTGCGTTTTTCGTTTAGAGAAGTAAGATTAATAAGTTCATTTGCCATCGGGGTTGATCGGGGAGGTAAAGAGAAAGAGCCAGGACATGCTTAAATATAGCTCTACCTTCCTCCTCCTCCGCGAAAGAAAATGCATTTGACCTGCAGCATCAGCATGAGCAAAACATACATAAAAATGACAGATAAAAAGAGTCGCAGTATATAATGTCGCTGTTAGAACAATCAATTAGAGGGGGCACAGATTCGGATGCACAGAGCAGTGGAAACAATGCTTGAATAAAACACATACCATAGTCATGTGTAATACAAGCGCCGAAACATGTAGAATCAGTATTTAGAAATACGGTAAGAAACAGTAAAGACACGGGCTTGAGGCTTTTGAGTAATACTCGAGTCGAAACATCGTATGTCTTCTCTCTCTCTCTCTCTCTCTCTCTATCTATCTATCTATCTATCTATCTATCTATCTATCTATCTATCTATCTATCTATCTATCTATCTATCTATCTATCTATCTATCTATCTCACTGTCATTTGAACCGGGTTTAGGCTATTATAGAGGCATAAATTTAGTAGTTTGGGTAAAGTGTGCTTTATTTGTTTGCCATATATTGTTCTGCAGGAGTATATGTGCCACATATCTGTTTCTTGGTCTGTCTGTCTTTTTTATTTTTTTTAACTGAGAAGTGCTACTTTTCTAAGATAAAATACAATATTATTTTCTTCCATTCGACACTGCGACATTAGGCAGTAATCGTAAGTATAAGATACCTGTGTTATGCGTGCTCTTATGAGGAGTGATGCTGAAGGGCGTTCATATCACACATTGTATATATCTCGTAACGTGTTTTCTCAGGTATATGAAGTTTCTTTAAATTTATCAGTGCCGTATTCCACCATATTAAGTCAGTGATTTATATGCAGATGAAACAATGCGTTATACAAAAGAAGTTTCACTTTATTGGGTAACATGTACCTGTTTCCGTAAGTTGAACCAATGATACTAGATGTTAGAAGATACTAGAAAGACACCTAATGTTTTAAAAGAGCTTACTATATTTCTTCATCATAAAGCATGATCGCATCATTGATACTCAAAATTTTGTTTTTAGGACAATAAACAATAGTCTTGGTTTTTGTTAATATTCAAAGCCTTATACTATGATCATATATGTGGCCACAAAAGCGGGACGTTAGTTCTGGTGATTAGCTTTGAGGCCGTCGGAGCTGAAATTTGGTGCAGTGTCGATGTGTATGATATCATTTAGGAAGATATTAATGATGAAAGGACCGAGAATGCTCCCTTGGGGGACTCGAGATAGGACTGCTCTAATATGCGAGGAATGTACATCCGTAACCACATATTGCTGCCTGCTACCTAGATAGTTTTGTAAGAGAGTCAAGCTTTTCTCTTGGAATCCATAAGTTTCATCAGGTTTTCTTAAAAACAATATGTGGTCAAGGTGGTCAAAATCCTTTGTAAAACCTATTTAAACTTTAGGCGCGACTACCTTTTTAGGCTCAAATGATTTTAAAATGAACACTTTTTGTTCTAATGATGCCAGTTTTGTAGACAGATGTTCTCTAAAACCAAATCGTGCTTAAGTTATTACGTTGTGTTTCTTGCAAAGAACGGACATACGGGATAGTATCACTTTCTCAAGGGCTTTTGAAAAATGAAATAAGCAATATCGATATAGGGTTGCAATTTCCAAGATTATTAATGTCTCCACCTCTGTGCACAACCGCAACTCTCGCCAGTTGCATCGTTGTTGGAAATGCTGCGTTCTAAAGGCAAACGTTAAACACATGAACCAGACAGGAGGCCATACGGTCAAGTACGTATTTTACTGATTTGATTTTCAGGCCATTTGCATCGCAACTCCCACAGTTACTTAACTCATGAACAAACCGATTCCATTTCACTGTCTGATACTGGATTTAGAAAGCAGGGCTTGACATTCGTGTGTTTTATGTAACCAAGTGCTCTCTCATCGAAGTTAGGTCTATCTAGATCAACAAAGTAATAATTAATTTGATTAGCTAGTAAACTGCCTCTCAGCTTTTGATTGTTATTATTCTTATTGGATTTTTCGGGGTAGAGCGGTTAAAAAGAGCATTGAGCCTTTTCCAAGTTGCATCTGTTCTTCCAATCGGGGTAAAAAGGTTGCAAAAATGGTCCTCTTTGGCTGTTCGGAGCTCGTTAGTAAGTTCATTGCAATAACGCCGAAATTCTCTAAGAACTTCCTGATCGCATGTTTTAAGGAATAATAATACAACTTGTCTTTATTTTGCTATGCAATATTGGTGTTATACAAGGTTTACCGATTTTCTTTACTGCTGTAGGTATGGGAATGAATAGGTGTCTGTGTTCAAAAAATTGTCGAAAAAGCAGTCATAACCAGCTTCAGCGTCGGTATCAACTGCTTCGAAATGTATGCCAATAAAGGCAGCATAGTAAGTAAAGCCAACATATGGAGCTACATGTACTACTATAACCACCATTCCCACAGTAGCCGAACCGCCAGAGCCTCGAGTAATTTTAGCGGAAAACTGTGCGGCTAGCATCTTCCCCACGTCACAGATTGCGCGACGGTATACTACCGTTGCGGAGCGACAAGTAGCCTGCCCCCTGCGAGAGAGCAAAGCAACCTCCGCGGACGTGGTTACGTGACTGCAAGCGCGCGGTCGATCCGACGGCCACCTCCGTATGCACGGCAGGACGCAGTAGCGGGCGAAGACAGCTTTTGTCGCCGCTGACTTCCCACCGCCGCGCTAAACAAGAGCCTGGCCAGTGGGCTCTCCTGCAGGTACCGCTCCGTGAGGCCGCTGCGAGAGCAGACGGCGACAAGACGCCTGCCGCGTTTCCTTTTTCTGCGCCGACTGCGGTCGAAGAGCGCGTCGCTTTGACGTCAGGTCACGTGATGCGCCACCCGTTCCAAGGTTATGGTAAAAGTAGCGAGTCATTTGCAGGCAGGAGAAGAGGATGACGTAGGGTAGTCAACCAGATGCGCGTCCGCTCTGCTACGCTGCGCAAGAGTGAGGTAGAGGATCGAGGAGGGATGCCTTAGGAGTGTGTAGCTGGGGCTGCCTATCACAGTATTTTGCAGACTGGCGGAGTCTCGCAGAAGTTGCATCGGGCGGATTACTTCCGTTGCAGCCCTCGTCGCCCCGCTGCGGCCGCGTTCAACGCCTCGTTAGCGCCCGCTCTGTGAGCCTCCAGACACGCAGTCGTTTGTTGTTCCAACGAAACGGCGTCGTCGTACGCAGCAGCCTGCCTCTCTCTGCTCCAGGTGACGACCCCCGCACGCCGTGACCGCTACTGCTTCGCGGCCGCAGCCGGCGCGTCGGTGGCCGCGCCGCTGTCGATGCTGCTGCTGTCGCGGCTGCGGCTGGGCTGGGAGGCCCTGCACCTGGCGCTGATGGCGCCCACGTCGGCGCTGGCGCTCGCCTACTGCAGCGTGGGCAGCGAGTCGCCCGCGTGGCTCGTCCGGGCGTGGAACGCGCGCGAGGCCGAGACCGTGGCCCTGCGCGCTGCCCGCATCAACGGGGCCCCGCTCGACGAGTGCCGCGCCTGGTTCGCGCGCGAGACGCGGCGGCGCGACAGCGAGGTGCCGCTGCTGCTCTTCGACCAGAGCCCGCTCGCCATCTTCGCGCCGGACGTGCGAGGGAGCCTCGTGCTGCTCTCGTACATCTGGGCCGCCACCAGCTTCGCCTTCAATCAGGTGCCAACTCTATTGAGGTGGCTCCGTCGTTTACTAGCACGCTCGCACGGGCCCATACCGGGAGAAAACGTGCGCAGAGCTGTTGTCAAAGGTCGAGTACGCCTTGGCCGAGTCGGGCGAGCGCAGAATTAGGGACCGAACTGTAGCAGCAGGGTCACGTGTTGGGTCGACCTCTTGAGAGATATGGTATTGGGAGAGGACAGGTGCAAGGGTGCGACTTCGCGGTTCCTTCGGCTCAAGGGAGAAGGCGCGTGAACTGGTGCCTCGGTGCAGGTGAACCTGAACGACATCCTTCCCGTGAAGAGCGCGCTCGCGGCCGCGGGCATCGTGTGTATGGTGCCCATGTACGGCGCGGCGTACGCCTGCTGCGTGCGCTTCGGCGCCCGGCGCTCCAACGTGGTGGCGGGGCTGGCCTTCAGCGCGCTCGCCGTCGCGCTGGCCGCCACGCACGGGCACCAGCTGCAGAGAGTGAGCGTGGCTCTCGTCGTCGTGCTGCGCATGCTCGGAAACCTGGTATTCGTGCTGGCTTTCGTGGTCACCGTGCGCCAGTACCCGGTGGCCGCCCGCTGCACCGGCCTCTGCTGGGGATTCGCACTCGGCCGCCTCACCGGACCGCTGGGCGAGGTTGCCCCGCACCTTTCTCTTGTTTACCTCTTGCTTGCAATGAGGAAAGCTTACACTCTTACGCAAAGTTACACCCTTTGGAGTGTATCTCTGCCACACAATAATAATCGTCATCTGCCTTGCTTGCGTTTCCTTTCTTGAAAACGCCGCGTCAGCTACTTTCCTGTCGGGAATGCTATGTCATGCTGATAACGGGCATGCCGTTCGTTGCTGGGAAGTGCCGGGCTCGCCATGTTAAAGAAAGGAAATGCGCACAAGACAGATGACGATTATCGTTGTGTGGCAAAAGGGTGCAATTTTGCTTAAGAGTGTAGCACCGTAGGAAGAAGGGCCGCCGTAGCGCAAGTTACGCCAGACTTTCCATCCCGCTGGTTGGTCGAAGAGGTGCTCGCATGTCACGCCAGAGGTTGGTGAACCTTGTGGGTCGGCGAAACCGTGTCCCGGCGTGCTGCAGCGATGACTGGCAGATAAAAGAAGTCGGCGTCAACGGGAAGAACGGGAATGGGACGAAACGTTGCGCCAACGACTTCCGCATATATAATTGAACGGATTCAGGATTCGCTTACTTTGACAATCGTCTCTAGTGGTTGTTTGCATAGTTTTGCTGAATGAGAATGTGTTATACATGTGGCCAGGATCGGATTCTTCACGATACATGTGTAAAGATAACGTGGCCTTCCTGCAACTGGCAAGGTCAAGTGGAATCATTCGTTATGCAAGTAATTTTATAGGGCGTTCGTTGTAACGGCGTGCGACTGCGTTTCGCATATGGAGTACTGCGATACTCGGGGGCGGTGTCGTCTTGGAACAGCTGTAGAACAAGGAGTGTCGCAGGTTCCCTTGCCGAAACGTCGGCTCCTGCACCGTTCATCACTCAGGTGCTGTTCCGGCTGGCGCCCCTGCACCGGCGCGACATCGCCGTGTGCGTGGTGGCCATCTGCATGGCGCTGGCGGCCGTGGCCACCGAGTACCTTCCCGTCGCGGGCCTGCTGTCCGCCTCGGGCCGCGTGGAGGGCGCGCCGGGCGGCGCGGTGCCCGTCGCGGCGTACCCGTCGCGCAGGGTCAGCCTGGCCACCGCCGACGAGCGCCGCCGCTCCATGCAGGACTCGCTCGTGCCTCTGCCCAAGGGCCCGCACAGGGAGCGTCGCCGGCCGCGGTCGTCTGTCGACGACCGACTGCCCGAGCAGTACTCCGTCAGGGTCTCCGGCAGCATGTCGCTGCCCTCCACGTCCTCCGTCAGCCGCCACTGACGACGCTCGGGTGGCACGCCTTTGTGCTGTTTCATAACTACGTGTACTCCTCGTTGTGTACAAACGATTACGCGTAGGTCAATTACCACGCGGCAGTCGAGAACTGTGCTCGCTTTTCAATGCGTGACCCTTGCCTCGTAAACGGCGCTCGCGGAGCCCAATCAAACGGAAGGTTCTTCTCCTCTGTCACCTGTGGATGTAAATCTTCCTCTTCTGACGCTGGGCCGACAGCTTGGTCAGTGCGTTTGTGAAAAACTTCCTCGCGTGTCGCCCGTATGACTTTTTTGTGCGATTGTGTTGCCCGCTATTTTCTCGGCCCCTGTGCTCTCGACGGAACATTTGCTCGTGTCGTTTCGGACTGACGTTCAGAAGGCCCGACTATCGTTTGTGCAGTTTGTTCTTCATTGTAGAAATTGCGTTCCCATTGCAGCCATACTCGATATCGTCTTCCTTCTGGTGCAAGCAGCTTGGGATGCCTGTTAGCGAGGCATATGCCGATGCCGCCGCTTCTGGTGACCGCGAACGCTCGCGCGCAAGTTCCTGCGCGCCATTTATGCACCCTCGATGTCTGCAGCTGCTACAGGCAACGCCCCGCGGCAGACTTTTGTTCGCGTATTGGCCGACGAGCGCTCGACAATTCTCTGCGCGCGACACGTTGGTTAACGAAGCCTTCTGTCAACCGGTTTCGTGGGTGTGTAAGGGGAATAAATGCGGGATAAAGTGTCCACCGATGTTGAGCCGGTCGATGCGGTGGATCGTTCACGTGACCATTGATTGTGCTCTTTGGTGCGCCCAGGTTCTGGGTGCATAGAATCGCGCTGGCTAGGACTTTGCACTTGTATTAGTCGGTATGAACAAAATCAGCGACCGCGTAAGGGACGCTGGCTATGCTCGGTAAGCAACTGTACATCGTTGCCTAGTGGCCAAACAAGGTAAATGTGTAAATGCTGGTGGTTCTGTTGCTTAGCTGTCCCATGTCTCATCGTTAGTGTTGCGTTTTAACTCCTTTAGCCACGTTGTCCTACAATGAATATATATGTAAAGTTGAATTTGGGACCAATTGGATATACACAATTTCGGATGAGCGCGCCGTTCCGCACGAAAACCCGAGAACCATGTCAGAGCGAGATGGGACAGCGCACAGAGCGATCGCCCGTGTGGTGCGCAGCCTCCCGTTCTGAAGTCGGTGTTGGTTTCGTGCGAAACGATGGGACACGAAAGGTTTAAAAAGGAAGCGTGTCACGTCTCGGCGTTCTGTGAGATTGTGGGCCGAATGCAGGAAGCAGAACTTTCAGAATATGCCATGTTGCGTGCGACCGTAGCCGCTCGGGCGTATCGAACGGGGCCCCGCTTATGGTTTCCTAATATATACTGGGACACGCTGCTTGTGCAGAGAGCAACGATGGATGATTTTGACACGCAGTGAACCACACCTGAAGATGAGTCCAAAGAGTGTGGTAGTTTTGTTGGGACCATATACGACTCTTGTCTAAACAAGGTGGTCGAGGGTTCGGAGCGCATTCCAGATACGCTGAGAAGTAAAGGGTTCGTGTCTGTAATATTGCCGCCACCTCGATTGTTTGGCCACATATAAGACAAGACGTATGTTGGCACGTGACCAATAACGTCATTTGCACGAGGGAACGAGTACAGCCTGCTGAGAGACTGCAGGATAATGTAGACGGATCGAGTAGGCAAACTGAGTGAACATGACGAGAACAGTTATTTTCTGTTCCATGCCCACTATGGCGTCACAAATCGCATGCCGATTTATTCTCGCTAGGGATGTGAGAATACACGAAACTTTCGATTAACACTGAACATCATTTTTAGAGCGAAAGCTGTATATGACTAAGGTTTTCGGCGTCCGGCAACAGAAACGGACTTTGCGATTTCCAACAAACCCATACGGGTGCAATGCGGTGGCGCAGAGGTCAAAATTCGGAACAGATTAGGACGCTTGCCGTGAACAATAGCGTGACGTCAAGGTTATCGCAGTATATAAGCAGGAGAGGTATCGGTCAAAAAACGGCTGCGTTATCGATGGGGCGGACACGTGTAGTTCGTACACCCGAAGAACAACGTGCGTACAAGGAGTGCCGGAGGAATCAGCAACGAGACTGTAAACGGCGCCGGCGTGAAACGACCACCGAGGAAGAACGTTCCCGCGATGCCGAACGAAAACGGCACTCGCGAGCACGGGCACCTCCGAACGAGCAACGACGCCAGACTCGCAACGCAAAAGATGACAACCATTCCACTCTGTGAAGGTGGAATGGCAGCGACAGCACTTTGCTTTTCGTTTGAGAGCTTTGACTGCCGTCAGCCTTCGCTGCCATTCCATCTTCACGAGTGGAATGGTTGCCATTTTTGTGTGCGTGCGTGCGTGCGTGCGTGCGGGCGGGCGCGCGCACACGCACGCGCGCACGTCGTTTATTATTCGGCTGGATACGAATATCGAAAACAAATCGAATGTATTGCTGGTTGTGCAGGAGCAAGAACGGTTCTTAGCGTCCGTTTCTAGTCTAAAAACACGCGTCCGATTTTGTGCGAAACTTAGCAATATTCGTGCTGCTGGCCAAATTTTGCCTGTAAAGCGTGCTCAGCCACTGTACGCCTAAGTTTCGCGGGAAGGCGAGCCTTTCAGTAGCAACATGCACGTGTTTGCGGACAGTAAGTGTGCATTTAGAGCGCGACTAAAGGAAATGGGGGTGATAAATCCAGTGGGCCGATCCCCAGCAGCGACGCCCTTCCGCGCTGTCTCGCTATACAAATATGCCAGCTACCCGCTTTACGCGTATCCGTGCAGCGTATCGCGCGTGCAGCGTATCTGCGCGCGTATCGCATGGCCTGTTACAACATTTCAGAGCGATGGCCGTGGCCTGTCTGCTACCGCAATACGCGCCTGAGCGAAACCCGGGAATTGTACTGTAGATTTCGCAGGCGATGAGCGTTCTGCGATGAGCATTACCACGATGTATGTGAGCGCCGCAATATGCTAAAAGGCACCATTCAATACGAGTGCGGATGCAGTACACAAGTTTACTTGGATTTATAATGAAAACATCTTTTTCATGCAATCTAAGGTGCCCTATCCCGTCTTACTCTAGATAATGTAGTATGTCTCGCTGTATACTGGTAGTTGCGCTATAATCTTGCAAATACAGTACATAGACAACAGTGAGTCGGTCAGGTGTCCCACACTGAAGGAAAACAACAGAAGGGGCTGTGAAGAGGCTAATGTACCGACGCCCAAGGAGCTAGAGGTCATTGTGCACGTTCGACGCGGTGCAAAGGTCCAAACGAGTCTATCGCGTCGAAATTTCCTCTCTGCCGCGTCGAAGTCGAACGAAGAGGCAAAGAAAGCTTCGCTGCAATAAGAGCGGTGGCAACAGAGCGGAGGAATATGGGTCGGGAACTGCCGCAACGCTCCCGAGCTCCACGCACACACGTGTTCGGAGCGTGCCTGCCTTCGCCTCGCCATCGGAGTCGATACCAATGCAGCAATGGGCAAGCAGCGGCGACCACTGGAGTCCTGGAATGGGGAACCCACCTCTGACATTTGCCCCCTCATAATATTTCATGAATTCAGCAAGCGTCTATACATCCATCCATCCAATGCAGTAGTTAAGCACGAGGCGGTGACTGGAGTCGGGGTGGCGCGACCACCGCAGCGACAGGGCGGTGCCGGTCGGGATTTTGGCGCCATCTGGCGACGTGCTCGGGGACTAAAAGCGCTGCTGTGCTGCCTCTCGATTCGGGGGGCAAAGCACAGGTGCCGCCAGCCGTCGCTGTGACGCCAGGGAACAAAACTGTGAAAGCGGGTGCGGAGCAACGCGACCTGCAAATTGGCTCTGCAGATGCTGCCTCCGGCAGTCGCCACTTTCTGCGCAGGGTTCTTTTTTGAAAGATACGGCGAAAGAAATAACGAGGAAATGAAATGAGCAAAAGGAGACGCTAGCTTATTTACATCATTCTTAGTGTTCGTAGTTCTTTTTCTTTTTCCCTCATTTTTCCAAGATGAACCCGGGGTGCTATTCTGGACGTGGTCAAATTCCGCCATGTCGAATTCCCTGTAATGGCGGCATTTTTAACCAATCAGAGGCCCAGAGGACTGCTACAGCCTCTCTTATTGGCTTAAAATGCTGCCGGTACCAAACTTGACAATATGGTGCAATTTGACCACGTCCAGAATAGCGCCCCCGTACCCATAGGTAACCTGCTCGATAGTTTTTTTTTTTTTTTTTTTTTTTTTTTTTTTATGCAGCCGTTGGAGTCTTTTGTTCAAGAAATGTGTGCTGCACAAGCTTAACATCAACGGAAGAGACTGAAAAGAGCGCCATACTCGCAACCAATTTTATTCCAGGAAGCAGCCAATGTATAGGCACAGAATGTACGTGCGCACAACCGTTACACTGGCCGCACGTCCAGGAATGCTGACAAAATAGTTGAAATCGCAAGACAGCCATCACGAGCCAGAGAAACTATGAACAAACCGAGTCTTTTTGTTGTTTCCGCTCCAAGTCGTTGCTGTCGATGCCAGGTAACGGGTTAGCGCGATCTGAGTATGGAACAGCGCCTCTGGCGGGCCCAGCAGGGAGGGCGGTATGAAAGGGCCTGAACGTTTAGAGCACCGCATATCAACATTGGATCAGTTTAAACTGGCAGAGCGTACTTTCAAAGCGCTAAGTTCCATTTCTTAGACGGAAGAAGACTTATTATTAGCTCCGAAATTGATATCCTGAGTCTTAATCTGAATGATTATAAAGTCTAAATTGGTGTTATGATTACGAATTATATGAGCCGTGAAAACGGAAGCCGGCCTCCTGTCTTCGTATTTCGCACCCAAACACACAATAAGGAACTAAACCAGGAAGCCGACGACGTCAGAGTGACGTCATTGATCTCGCCGTGCTGTTGCACTTTTGGGCCGCTTTCGTGCATGAAGTCAAATCCGGCCCGTATCGTGCAGAATACGCCAGTTGTCGGGTCGCCTCTACCTTATATTGGGTGGTACCTGACCTTGGGCGGTAGTAACTACCTTCTCTTCACAGATGTTAGTCTACAGAGTCTTCCAGATTATCCTGACGGCCTTCTTTTGTATGAAATAAAAAATAGTTCTACCATACGCAGCAGTTAAATTATGACCAGTTTCTCCCGTCTGCCACCACGAAGCGCACCGGAACCTTCGCAAAGTACGATATTGCAGGTTGCCTCGAAAATTAAGAGCAACAACTTTCCGTGTCGATTACTGGAGAACTAGTATGCAAAGGAAATGACGTTGCCGGTTTACAGAAAGGCAAGGACAGAAAGCGGATGGAAGTGTCAACTTGTCAGTAGTTCAGATAGGAAGGAGACGTTCAGAGTATTGCCGAAAATTAAAGAAAAAGAAAGAAAAGGCAGGGAAGAAATTGTTAGAGCGGGAGTCGTTACACACATTGGTAACTGCAATATAAAGGTAGAGGTTCTAATGAAGAGAGAAAAAAAATCAGGGAGAGATAGGCAATATCCTAGACTGCTATGCATACTTGTAATACCCGATTAGCTCAAGCGGGTAGGTGACTATTTGTCGCCGCCCCGTTTCAGAGGAAATGCCAATAGAAATATCATCTCACGTTGGCCTCGAAGCCCGCGACAGGCACGACTCGCCATGGATGAGAACGGTGCATTATCGGAGAGAGGCCACGACACGTGGGGGAGAGAGGGTGAAAAAAAATCGCTGGAAGCGCGCTTGCGCGCAGGCGTCCATCGGGACACGACTGCGCGTCGTGAAAATTTCCTTTACACCTTACCCTCTTCCCTCTCTCGTTCTGCGGTCGGTGCCGCACGTTTTTCGCATTGCCTTGGAAACTGCGGAGCACGCGAACGGCCAGTACCGTTGCCGCCGAAAAATCACACGGGCGCACAAAAACACATATACCGGACCTGCTTTTGACATGAATGTCAAACGAACGTGGTGTTAATGCTTATTTGCATCGTATTGCGTCGCTTCAGATGACGTTTGTGTCTGCCAAGTGAAGGTGTTTGTGAACCGTAAGAGCAACCTCTACCCATCGAGGCTGTCCAAGATATGAGAAACAGGAATAGGTGTATATTTCAGTCAGTCAACCAATAAATAAATAAATTTGTTTCCGTCTATTTCCACGATAAACGGACGGCGATTTCGCGGGCCCGCAGCCTCAGTAACTCCAGCGTTTGTTTGCCAGCGGCCGAAGATGTAATAGAGAAAGAATATTTTCTTTTAAACATCGCATTAACGGCAAGGACAAGAATACATGTTGTTGACATATTGCTGAAACGTACAGTTATACACGAACAGACTGTGTCGTCACGTTTACATAAGCGAAACTATATCGAGGAATGATACACATATATAAATTAATAAATTTAAAATCATTCGAAAGCGAGGGCAACGCGTAACACGCTTTATTCCAGAATTTGAACGCACTTTGAGAAGTTTCCATGGTTCGCCATTTTCTTTCGCTTAATAGGGCTGCTTTTATGGCTTTCTTTTACCTTAAGTTTAAGTCGCACGCTTTGAAATGTACGTGTGCCCATCTCATGGATCTACTTGGAATGTATTCTAGAACATCTGTCTTCGTTGTGCTCTACGCAGTAAGATATCGTTTACGTCGAATCCTCACAACGTTAATCGACACTCGGTCGCTCTTCGTGCGCATGTTCGCCTCCTTTTATTAGTAAACACCCTACGAGTTCCAACTGAGCCGAATAGTGTTCGTGTGTGAATCGAGTGCGGTTAGGCGATTGGGAAAGTTACAGAAGGGCGTCTGCCGGTGTCAGCCCTTCGTAGCCTCCACCGCAGAGATCCGACGGTACACCGATCGATCCCGTGAGGCTCCTTTGGGATCGCCATGCGATTGATCGCTTCACAGGTGTGCACCTAATTGAACCACCCGATTCTTGGCCAATCCCCCACTGTGGGTATGTGCCACGGCCACTTAGGACAACAACAACAATAAGAACGGGCTGTAGCAGAGACGTGGACTGTTTTCGCTGCCTGTCGGCAAGTCTGAACGAACCAGGTAAGCTACGACGCCAAAAGTGCGTTTGTTTTCTTTTAAGTTAAAATAAGGCGGTAGAGAAGATGCAGTTCTTCGCGAATTTCTAGCTAGAACAATGAAATGATAACCGAAAAATTTTTCAATATTGTTGGGGGGAAAAAAGAACGCAGGTGATAATGTATACAATATACTACACTGTGACCTTCATCAAACGCTGTCCAGCTCTCTCTTTATACAAGGTGAGGGGGATTAGGAGAATGGTGGTAGGTACAGGCAGGTCTAACCTTACACAGGTATTGCAGCGAATGCTACCCCGTATCCCTTTAACACGTGCGGGGTAAGTGTGCCACAGAGACACAAGGTGCCCGAGCAACACGTCGTGATTTTCTCTTGGCGAGACAGACAGTGAAAATAGTATTACGCGCACAATACTGTTCTATATTCCGAGTAGTTTTCTCTGTGCCAATGTGCGAAATGTACCTCGCCCTAGCCGTCCTTTTTTTTTTTTTTTCCCCGCAGGCAGGCGTTGCATGCTATACGTGTCGGTCAGACAGCCTTCGCCACTGCGTCGATCCGAGCGAATGTGCTACGGCACATACTCGCTCAACATAACACCTCCCGCCAAGCTCAATTCGGCGGTGTCTGACAGAAAAGCACGGCATAATTGTGACTTGTTAAAAAATTGAGTGATATTCTAGTAGCGTTATTCTTTATTTCTCTATTTCGCCACGAACATTGGGAGGATGCACTTGTCGGAGATCTCTGTCGCTGCTTGCCCCCGTCTCTTATAAGCCACGGGGTCACCTGTGTAAGTATACTTAATTGTTATAATGACACTTCCTTTAACGTCTTCATTACGTTATTCGTTATAGAGGATGTAGGTACTTTATTGTAGGTACTTTCATGCTTTATTTATTTATTTATTTATCTATTTTTACTTCCTGCTCCTGTAGTAACCTCGCCAACACACCGACAGTGAGTATCATTACACGTGTAAAGTCCGCCTGTCGTAACTCAAACGGTAACGCGACCCTCACGAGCGCTTACTACGCGCGCATTTCGTTCATGCTCATTTTGGCTCCCGGCCGCAACACGCATCGCGCCTTCGTGGCGCCTCTGCAACGGTGGGAGCGCGACAACGGGATGTCGGGGCTCGCTGACGAACACCGCCAGCAGAGAGAGGAGGATCCCACGCCTATGAACGCCGCGCAAAAGATGAAAACAAAGGGTGGAGGAAAGAAGAAAGAATTGGACCGCTATGGAACGGCTCTGCGTCGCTTGGTCGGTGAACCCGGTTTTCCATCAGGGCATGCAGCGGCAACTCGCGATGAAGAAACAAACAAACAAGAAATGGACGAGAGAAAAAGAGACACATAGTCGAAGGGTCCTAGTGCAAGCTAGCACGTCACGGTACATATAGAGTACTGCGCAATATGCCGCTAAACATGGAGCAGGCACAATGGCACATTTATAAACTCGCCGTTTCCGAAACCAGGGGACTAAAATCAAACGTTTCACTAAGATGAAACAAAGCGCCTAAAGAGATTGGTGTAATCTGTACGCACGAAGTGCCAGCGCATCTGCTTTCGTGGCTCCATTTAAAGATCGGTTATACTCCGACTTTGCAGATCTGACTAGACCCTCTGTACCATACAGTGGTGGTCCAGCCAGTTGAGGATTTGGAACAATATTTGGAGCAGGAAAAATGTCGTTTTGGAGCAGTTTAGCAGCGGCCACACCAGCATTTTGGAGCAGTTCCGGAGCAAGAAAATTTGTCTTTTTGGAACACTTGGAGTAGTGCAGCAGTAATCTGTAGCCATTTAGGGAAGACTGCTATTACTGTGCAATCAGTAAGTGCTGCTCAAGAGTGAAGCAAGACGCAAAGCTAACAGCGGCCAGCTAAGCTAGCCTTCTCACGGAAGGTATACCATGCACGGTATGTTGCAAGCATATCTATTTGGGTAGGCAAATAACTTTATTTTGTAAAGAATTACATAAAATTTTGGAGCCTAACGAGAACAAGGATATGCGCCTGGGCGCAAGACAGACATAAAATTACAAATGAGCTAGGACATTTTGCTCCGTCAGGCACAACGCAGAGAGTGAAAGCAAATGTCTTATGTGCATTCCAAATGACAGATGTGCTTTCATATGCTGTACCGCAAGAGACGAAATGTGTGTTACGCCCTAGTAACAATGCTAGAAGCTCGACAAGAGACTATGCCTCTATGAACGGCGATGTCTCCGTGTGGTGTGTCGCAAAGATGGTGATGGCGGTGGGAAACAACTTTCCTGCCATCCCTTACACTTGTTTTCGTTGTGAAGCGTTTGTCAGCTTCCCGTGTGTCGTGTGGCCCCTGCTAATAGATACGAGTCGATTCGTGTCGCCGATACCCGACCGACCTTTCGAAAGACTACCTTTTACTGCCCCCCAAAAACTTAAGTTGCCACAGGCACGTCCAAAATAGCTCTGAAGGCCTGCCAGCACAATTGTCACGTGTATCGGTGCTTGTACTGTGACAGGAGACTGCGGGTGCACGCCTTTATAATTAAGGAATTCATAGCGTATCCCGTGACAATTGTCGCTTCCTACTCTTGGTATGCTTCACCACAACACGTCGCGCATGCTTCACCGCAAACCACTACTATATTGAGGCGAAGCTAACCTTCGGGAACCGGCACTATGCAACGCGTCGTGCTTTCCGAGTTTCAAAGCCATTTGCGAGGATTACAAAGGCGGAGTCGGTGCCATTGCTAACAGTGGTGAATTCTTTTAATGAAAAACACGGCACTGAACCGCAAGAAGCTTGGTAGCGAACGTCGAAGTACCTAGGAGTACCGTTGCCGCGGTGTTGGCTACGGCTGCCAGCGGATCTGCGTGCGAGAGCGCCTGTTCGAGGCGGCGAGATATCAAGATGTCGGCGGTGGTGGCATCGATAAATGCCGTTTTGGACCTGCGGTTATGGCGAAAAGTGCGGAGAATAGGAATGCGAACGGTATTTGCATCAGAAATTTCAGACACTGACTCTATGGTGTACCGTGGCGGTGCCGCGAAGGCGTTCGAATGATTGGGCACGTCCGAAAAATCGGTCGTTGGCTGCGGTTGCATAACCCTGCTGAGAACATTGCACTGCGGTGAAAACGCGATAATACCGCACTTTTGCGCTATTGGCGCAAACAGCACTTGAGCAGGCAAGTTGAATTTAAGCAAAATGGTGCAAATGGAGCAGTTGGTCCACCACTCTACATATGTACCTAATTACTAAATTAGCATAAGTTGGCATGATGAATTTCACCTCCTCCTCTAAGCAGTCTCTTTTGTGTACAATATGTAATATAATTGTTCTACCTCACCTGTTATTAGGAAGCTATATATATATATATATATATATATATATATATATATATATATATATATATATATATATATATATATATATATATATATAACGGGTGAGTGCTTCTCACTGTCTACGAAAACGTTATCGCTCAGCGCGGGACGCGCCCGCATGTATCGGAAGTTTCTCGAATGTTATCGACGGTTCTGTTGTCACCGAACCTTGTGTAAACATGTATGCGAGACGCGAATTATGTAGAACTTTATGGAAGAAACGCTGGCGCCACCGATTACTCGGAACCTTCGATGACTTGTGTATAAAAAAGCCGACGCGGCAGATCAGATTTTCGACGACTGCGTTCACCGCTATCGCCGTTCTTTGAGCGTTACCTATTTTTGGGAGAACAGGTTCGGGCCCCAATAAAACGCTAATTTCATCATTCTCAGTTTTGCTGCTTTCTTCACCGTCGCTACTACGTGACAATATGTATGTATATGCATCGCTTATCCCACAACCTGAAAAAGATAGCGAGCAGTCCTAATGTGCCGATCGTTTTTGCCGCCCCGCGAAAGCTGGCTGGGCTTTTCACCCAGAATGTCTTCTGAAGAAAGAGCCCGGATGATGCGCCAAAAAGCACGTTCGGCGGTAGTGAATAAACGCGCGGTCGGCGTCGTCTGCGAGGTTGTGGAAAGGCTTGCATATAGGGCGAACTGGACGGTGTGTTAACGATCGTGCACGGGAACACGAGCTTTCAATTGAAAATAAAGGGAATGCGCACTGTCAAGCTCGCATGTGCATGCCGGATTTCCGAGAAATCAACATTTCGGGTGAAAACCAAGGTACCACCACTCCCGGATCTGATGGGAGCATTCTATATATATATATATATATATATATGAGCAAAAGCTTGTGTAAGTGAAACATCAATTTCTCTAATGGATAGTGAGAAGTGTTTCTTGCGCGGCTTGCTATAATCTGCGTTTGTGACAATGTGATCGCATGGTTTCGCGCATGTACGATTTAGCGCATATATTGATGAGCGACGAAGAATAAAGGCAGCTGAAAGTTAGCGCTGGTCCGTGTCTGTTACTACGTCCTTGCGTTGAATTTTGCGCATTGCATTTATTTACTCACAGTACGAACCAGCTCGCCCAACAACGTTTCATTGATCCCCTATTCAAATACATGCAAAGTGCAGAAATGCTTTTACGACACAACCGCTGGATAGATTTGAATGAAATTTGTTGCATTTGAGAGAGAGAGAGAGTTAAAATGTTACTGACTCTATTTAGTAGAATTTTGATTTAGACCCTGTAAGTCTTTACAAAAATTCCCCAAAACTGGAAAGTTTAAAAGAAACCGAAGCACGAAGTTTACCAATCTGTAATTCTGCATAAAAAACAGATAGTTATGTTAACTGCATCTGTTAATTGAGTATCTAAGGCGGTGAAAGTTGATATGAGTTTATAAGCTACGTGGATTTGTTAACGCTCACAAGGATTTTGTAACAGTTCATCTCTCAAATTTGTGTGTTCTTTTTTTTTTTTTTTTTCATAGCGGTGCATAGTACATATACAGTTTAGATCTGTTATATATTATTAAGTGCAGTTTACAGAACTGTAATATTGATATTCGCGTTTCAAATTTCAGAAATTTTTCTTTAAAAATTGGTAGCATAAATAAAAGCCTATTTAAATATAAAAGTCACTAGATTTTGACTTCTCTTAAATGCAACAAACTTCATCAAAATCGTTGCCGTGGTTGCTGAGAAAAATGATTTCTTTGTTCGCATGTATTTCGATAGGAGCGGCCGATCTAAAGCTTCCTCTTAAATCGAGAAATGAAAATATATATATATATATTCTCCAATCCTTTACCCACACCCTCTTTCACCAGACAAAACGAAGGCGCTTCCCTGAATAATGTTTTCTTCTTTATTTATTTATTTCTTCAGGCCTGCAGCGTTCATTTCTTCAGTAGCTACAAGCACGTGGAACTTCCTTTGCCTTTGATACAGAAGGAGTTCTTCAAGAGAGTTTGCTGTTGGGCTAATGGCACGTGGTATTTGAGCGAGTGACGAACCGTCCTTATGAATACTGAATCATAAAAACAAAAATACATACATGGCCTCAGGGGCTACAAGCATTTCTGCGAATTTATGTACATAGTGTTTAAAACGAAAATAAAGCACATCTATAGCGGGATAAAAAATGTGGTCTCCAAACTTTCCTGAAAAATTCCTTCCGCACAAAGGTAAATGAAGTTGCACAAACTTGCAGCTACCCAAGAAAGCAGAACAAGAAAAAAAGCTTTTTCATTGAAGTGCTTTTCTTTTGTCTGCAGAAATAGGGGGTGGGGAGGTGGTCTGAGTATTAGAGTTTGCGTTTTCTTTCATATTTTTTATTTAGAAAAAAAAAAGAGAAGTGGGAGTGGTGCGGTGCTGGTACAAAAGATAGCTTTCGTCTCTTTCTAGGGTTTATTTCACGGAGCTTTAGATTTCCTCTTATGACAACGGAAATAACCAAAATGCAAAAGCAATATACCATGTGAACTCTTCATGGCGAGTGCGTAAAAAGCGAACAAAGCTGAAAGTGGGACGCAAAATTGGCAGTGCCTACTCGGAAACTGTCCGTGGAGCACCCGCTTCCTTTTCTTTTTCTATTATAACTGCTGCCCCGAGAGCAGGAACGAATAATACGCACAACGCCTAGCGAAGTAGCCAAAAGGAAGGAACGTTTGGGGCGAGGCACGTGACCACGACTGAGTAGGAGCGCGGCAACAAAACTTCCTACGTTCCCTATACGCTCTTTCTTCCTCGTCCTTTGCCAGACCGAATCAGGACGACTGCCCGCCACGCGATTAGATTAGCCGCCCTCCTGCAGAGCGGAGACGCGCATGCTTGTGCCGTTCCAATCTTCGGGAGGGGGCATCCCGAATATAGTCTCGCGTATTTACCAGTCGTTTATCGTGCTCCTCCTTTCCCGTTTCCTCGCTCCTTTCATCCAGGGGAGTCTTCCCGAAGCTTGGTCGCGTCTGGTCCCCCCGCGAGGCTTGCTACTAGATTGCCTTGCCTTCAACTTAGTTCCTGCTCTCAAGACGTCTTCCTCGCTCCGTCTTAGTAATTTTCGCGTATGTAGCCACTGATCGATTCCCCGTTCCTCTCTCTCTCTCTCTCTCTCTCTACTTCTCTCATTTCTTTTCTTTCTTTCCTTGTTTCTCCGTTGCGGTCTCGCTTGTCACTGATTTTCATACAGACGCGGTGATTGGCTCCCGGTGGTCCAGCGGTCCCCGATTGGCCTTGATCGCCAAGCGGACTCGGCTTGGCTCATTTAGCCGACCGTCTATTGCTCCGGGACGTGCGTCGCCGTTCTGCTTTTATTTTTTGTTAGCCCAGTACACGTAGGCGTCCGCAGCGATATAACTTCGCTCCAGTGAGTTCAAGTTGGCTTACTGTGGTCGATCGTGCTTCCAAATGTGCTCGGTCTGTTTGGCACCCTAAGTGTTGGCGACGTGCGAGAAGGCTTGGCGTTTGGCAGCCTAATTGATCGTAAGAGCGGGTGTGTCATGTATTAATCCGGTCTCCCAGAAAGTTCCGTTTACATAGCACTACAGAAAGTTTGCGCGTCGGCCCGACGGGGTCTGTAACTGGTCGGCGCCTTACGTGTAGCGTGTTGGTCGAAGAAGTACGAAAAGATTGTAAAAATGACACTGCATACTACAGTATTTAATCGCGTAATGCTCGTACACCCCACGGTGGCCAGCAAAAATTAGTTAAGTAAGGCGTCATCGAACCCTCGAGAATGGCTTCAGCGACAGTCGTCTGCTTGTTCCAACGTCAGTGTTGACATCGACTCTGAACAGGTCGCACCAGACTCACTTTATTTTTCCGTTTAGTGACTGTATGTTTAGCTATATTAGTGTCTGTAGATGCTGGCGTGATCGATAACCACTATATACAGCCACTTTATTTTATTTAGCCCCTACCCGCGTAATTATCGCACCCCCACACATCGCATCAATTTACACGAAAAAAAAGCGCGAATTAATCGAGTACATACGGTATAATGTAACGCAGCTGATTAAATAAGTAATAGATAACAGGCTTGTCCAGTTTATTGTTGACCGCATTCTCGCTGTTCTCGTTTAACGTTACTGATTGCGCAATGTAGATTTCTCTCTGGTTTGTATTTTTCGTATGATTGCTTCTTTACAAACGAGAGAAAGAGATGCTACGCCATTACCAAGCAGCCTTCTTAAACACTTCACAGATAAGCGTGATGGTGTTGCTCAGCTGCTCCGTAAGCGCGTGATGGCAGTCTTTTGACCTCGGCCACTTCCGCCAATATGCGGAGGTTCCGCTTCTTAGACTTATGATTCGTGTTTCTATATTTGCTTTGCTTCTACAGAACGCGACTAGCGCAGCGGAATTGTAGCGAAGCTCGCACAGGCAAATAGGCGTTCATGTGTAGCCGGTCATCTGCCAGGCACTTGCGCCAATAGGCGGCCTCATTTGAGCTCGGCCTATTTACTTTGGCGCCGCTATCCATGGTGCGTCGAATAACAAGAGACATGCGCTGTCCTCCCGTTCACCCTTGCACATTGCAGACGACACTGTTGTCGCGCCACCATATATATATATATATATATATATATATATATATATATATATATAGTCGTCTGCGCCACCAAAACCGTCTTGGCGGCGGCATTATCTATTCAAAGAAGGCCGGCACTGCGTGCCCGGAGTAGACGACACGGTTCAGGAACAGCAACAGACGAGAGAGTCGTCTGCACGGAGGCTTTTTGCAGACGACGCGGGTGGCTCCCCCGCGGCTTCGCGCGCGTCACTTGACCTCGAGTCATTAACGACGATTGGGCGCTTCCTGTGTCTCGTCTGCTCTGCTCGCGGTGGCGTCGTCTGCCACCGCGTTCCTGTATGCACATTTCCTCCCTGTCGCCTTTACTCCCTGTTTAATAGCACTCCGGCTTGTTAAACAAAGTGTCGGCGATTGGCGTCAATTTGTCGCATATATGTGCGCATGACGTCGGTCGGCGACGATTTCGCTGCCTAACACGCCAACGTGATTCCAATTTCTTTCGTCGCGTTCACTTCAGCGCCACTATATTGGGGGATTAAATAAAGCAGCGAACATCTGTACCTATAGAGTGAAACGATAAATGATGTCCAAAACAAAGGAACCTGACGGAAAATTATCTCAGAGAATTTACAGTTGCACGACTACGCTGCATAATATTATGCGGGGCGCCACCAGGTTCAATAAATGGTACAGCAGTTGGCCTACCATGTGTCAGGCGCTGGAGGTTTACCTGCTGTATGCAACCGCAGAGTTTTACACATGGAGTACCGCAAGGACCACCTGGCGCTAAGAATCTGCATCCACCATGTAAATTGCGTGTATCAACGCACCGGGGAAAAAGACTGGCAAGGCTTTAAGCCAGCCTTGGGCAAAACCGGTGCGCTTCTGGCGGTGTAGAAAAAATACAGAAGAAAAAAAAAAAGAGAGAAGGAAGGAAAGCTTTCCCGTGCTGTCAGGATAGACGCTCATGTTCTCGGCGTATACCGCGCCGTGCGCCGTTCGTTTGTTTTGCAAATAGAGGCGTGGAAAAGCAGCAGCTCTCCTCTCTCTCGTACTTGGCTGAGCGGATGGATACAGGCACGAATTCGGAAAAGAAGGCCAGAACGACAAGGACGGCTCAAGTCGAGAGTTCGATAAAAACTCCGGAAAACACATCGCGACAGAATATACGTAAGAGCGCCAACAAATGATAATGAATAAATAATATCCGAGAACACCAAGCGCTTCTTATGAGTTGTGAATGCGAAAGCATTAATGTCGCATTGAACACCGCTGAGCGGTCCTTCGAGTATGAACTCGCGGGCAAGCGAGCGCTTTGAGACCCTTGGCGCGTTTTGATTACGCCTTAACCGAGGATCAGTTTTAGAACGCAGGCGAGAGCTTGCGCGGACAAGAATCGCGCAAATAACGCAGGCTTCCGAAAGAGGGGGCGAGAGTGATTTGGCCTCGCGGTGATGTCCTCTCTCCCCAATGCAACACCTGGCGCACTAATGCCGCAGCACGTGTGCACTTTGGCGCGCTCTCCTCGGTCGAAGCGCGCTCGTGTCGGGGCGAAAAAGCGTGGCGTTGCAGCCAATGGGAATTTAGGTGCCATCTCGCTGCTACAGACGCCGGACGTCGGCTTTTTCTTTCAATGAACCATTTTGCGCTTTTGCGTCAAAGTAGAAGCACAAGTACCTCGACCGAAGGTAGTCTTGTGCACTTTTTGCCTGCCTTTTCTTTCTTGCACGGTGAATTTTCTTATTCAAATAGAACCGGTTAATTGTAGTTATTGGTTCATTTATTCGTTGATCGTCCTCAAAGTGCACTGTGCTGTGGGACAAGGCCTGTAGTGGGGCTTCGGAATTTTTGGACTCTATGCCTTAAGTACAGAGCACAGACGTTACATCAAACGACTCAATCCTTCCAAGATTGACCCCTGCCCACCTGAAACCACGGGAGCTTGCTCTTATAATAAGAATATCTGCAGATTAATAAAATAACCCACTTATGCTTAGTCATGCGCGTCACCGAAAGCGTCTTTTATTCATAACATTTTTTTTTATTTATCTGCCTTTCTGTGGGCCTTTAACTATAGGCCTTTAACTGCTAACTACACGGACGTGTTTTGCATTAGGGCCGCATCAGAATGCAGCTGTAGTGGGGCGGTGAACCGACACGAGTAAAAAGTTTGATAGCTGGGCTAGTTCGTCTACTGAAGCATTGGTACAAACTGCGCGGCAAGACAAGGTAAGTAAGGGCGTTGCATTGTCTGTTCTATCTCATGCCCCGTCTTTCCCCGCAGATTGTACCTCAACAGTAGTTCATTCATTAGTTCATTTTGCGACGAAACCTCTCGTGCTCGCTCGAACGTCGCCACCAGCGTGGTCGCAACTGACATACCCACGTGATCGCCACGCAACCGAGCGGAAGCGAAGAAAGAAGGCGACGGACGTCTTCACGCAACGTTGAACGGGATGCGCTCTCGGTTGGAGGAAGAGGACGCCTGTCTCGCGCTGTCGGCGCGAGGAGAGAAGATTGATGGCCATCGGGACCGCGCGGCGGGTTCGACCGCGCTGCGCGTGGCAGGGAAGACGCCGATGTCAGGCACTCGCAGCTCGCCTAACGGAGGCGCCGAAGATCGTTTATCAGGGGAAGGAATGGAGCGACTGCTTGCTTTTTCCCGGGAACGGCGCAGGAGGGCTCATTCGCGGGGCGTCGACTTTCAACATGAGGCTGAGTGCTGGCCGAGTTTTCATCGCGATAGCAATAACGTGGACACTCCATGCGCGTTTCCGCCGTCACCGTGATGTCCCGTATAAAATCCAAGCACGATAACATCGTCGCCACGCGCCGCATGCGTGCATGTGCGAGTGAAACTTGCAAGGGTCTCCCAACCATCGCGGCTCATTCTCGCGCGCGCAAGGGAGGAAAGCGGGAAGGAAGTGTGCCGGCTTCTGTCGCACGCCAGGCACCGATGCGGGGGTGGGGGTAAGGCTATACTCCGGTGGCTGCTGCGCTCGGCGCGGCCGCTCTATCTCGAAAGCGATCTGCGATGTGGACGAAGTGCACCGAGCCTAATGCTGGTAGCTTCGTATGCGCTGTGCTTTCGACGGATCGCGTTCAAGCGAGAGGCAGCACGAATGTTCAATTCGCTCGCTGCTGCTGCCACGCTTCCTCGCTTCATCGTTTTGACAGCGAGTTTCCGCGGTCATCGACTGAAATGTGTTCATGTTTCCCTGTGCGCACGTGACACCGTCTTGTTAACTCAGTTATTAAGCGAATGTTTCCAAGTATTTATACGGCCGATAAAAGCACTATCATTCGTGTCTCTACTAATTTTCTATCTCAATCGATGCTTCGCAGAAGAGTACGCATTTGGGCTGGCTGGTTCATGATTACGAGCGATAAAAAACAGCGCTAAACATGCTTCGCCTTTCGGGCGAAACTGCGACTTTTTTGGCGACTAAGACGAAAACTAGCGAAATAAAGGCATACGCAAGAAAAAAGGAGCACGCGCGATGAATGCTGGACCAATAACTGAACTTTGCTCTCACGAAGCGCATGCGCCAGCATTTCTACCATGTACTAAATCTTGTGTATGCGTTTCTTCCGTTGGTACCCGTCTTGGCTGCTCAGCTTTTAGAACGGCATGCGCAAAAGTTCAACGTGAGCATGGAAGTGGACATTGCGCGGACACTGAACGATGCATGTGCGTTAGCACGGTTGCACAACAGCCGCAGTACACGGCTGTCGTGCTATCGCGACCCTCGGTCTGCGTGATAGTAAGGCTCGGTGAAACTCGTTTTGAGAGCGACGAATTAAAGTGTTCAGAGCGTACGACTACAGTTGGCAATACAGTTGTTTAATAACTATCGGTTACCTTAATTGCTTTCTATTTTGCGTTTGCACATTTAATTGAACTTGCGAGCAAAAGAAACATGTAAATGAGGGTTCCCATATCAGCAATGTTACGGGGCCCCGAGGAGAAATAAACCCGCCGTGGTGGCTTAGCAGCAGTGGTGTCGCGCTGCTAAGCACGCGGTCGCGGTATCGAATCCCCGCCACGGCGGCCTCGTTTCGATGGGGGCTAAATGCAAAAACGCCGTGTATTGGAGGCACGTCAAAAAAATTCCAGGTGGTCAAAAAGTCCGTCACTGCGGCGTGCCTCGTGATCCGATCGTGGTTTTGGCACGTAAGACCCCAGGATTCTTTTCCTTCTTCTTTTTTTTTATTTGCTATCAGCGACTGAATGCTCTCCCGGCATTTCAGAACAAATGCTTGTAATGCATGCAGATTTTGCTTTCGCTTTAAACAGCAAAAGGCCTGGTTTAATGCAGCGAACCTATTCCAATGCTGCTCCTTTTCGCGCTTCGTCAGTGGTTAGAGCGGCGCTGTGCCTAAGCTATCACCGAGATCCGCCGGTTCCGAACGGGGAATAAGAAAGGAATAGAATTGGAGCTTGCACTGCGCCGGCCGAGTTCATTATTATTTTTTTTTTCTTTCACTCTTATGAGGCAACCCACGCTCCCGGCGCATCTGTACAGCGACAGCCTGGCGTGTCGACTTAAAGGCGGCTTCACTGCAGCTGCCTGGAGCGCCGGCCGTCCACTCACGCACCCAGAGCGGCCATGGCAGCGACAGTTGCCGGTTGGCTCGCCGACCGCTCAGTCACGTCCGGTCGTCGCCCTGTTTGCACCCAATAATGCCGAAGCCCCGAGCGCACCGTGACCCCAGCAGGCCTGCCCCTCCCAAAGTAGACAGGTCAAACAGAAGTGACGGCGACACGGACACCACCACGGGCCGTCCCGCTGGGTGACGTGTGTCAATTTCGATGACGGCCACACCGTCCTGTCCCCGCGGCATCGGTGGGCGACAGAAGTTTTTGCTTCTGGAAACTTTACGGCACCTCACAGTTCAACTATATATATATATATATGTGTGTGTGTGTGTGTGTGTAGTCATATCATAAGAAGCCAACAAACACTGACACCAAGGACAACATAGGGGAAATTACTTGTGCTTAATAAATGAAATAATGAAACGACAAATTAACGGAAATTAAAGTGGCTGAAAAAAAACTTGCCGCAGGTGGGAACCGAACCCACAACCTTCGCAATTCGCGTGCGACGCTCTACCAATTGAGCTACCGTGGCGTTGTTTCCCCCATTCACTTTCTTGGGTATTTATGTGTCCTAGTAGAACCCTGGGAGTGTTAGCCAGCGCCACCACTCACAGACCTTGACGGCGGACGTGGAACGTCCTTTTTGCCGCAGGCGTCACGAGAACGTGATCTTTTTGGGTGAAGGCAACTGGTCAATAAACCCACATATGCTACCTGAAGGCATCAATGTAGCCGGATTCGAGACCCTCGTTATGTAATAAACGAGAACAAAGGGGGTTAACCGAGGGGCCCGATTTTTATTAGTCATATCATAAGAAGCCAACGAACACTGACACCAAGGACAACATAGGGGAAATTATTTGCGCTTAATAAATTAAATAATGAAACGACAAATTAATGGAAATTAAAGTGGATGAAAAAACAACTTGCCGCAGGTGGGAACCGAACCCACAACGCGAAGGTTGTGGACACATACTAGGTTGTGGACACATACATACTACACATACTACTAGGACGCATAAATGCCCAAGAAAGTGGATGGGGAAACAGCGCCGCGGTATATAGCTCAATTGGTAGAGCATCGCACGCGAAATGCGAAGGTTGTGGGTTCGGTTCCCACCTGCGGCAAGCTGTTTTTTCATCCACTTTAATTTCCATTAATTTGTCGTATCATTATTTCATTTATTAAGCACAGGTAATTTCCCCTATGTTGTCCTTGGTGTCAGTGTTTGTTGGCTTCTTATGATATGACTAATAAAAGATCGGGCCCCTCGGATAATCCCCTTCCTTCTCGTTCATTACATAACGAGGGTCTCGAATGCGGCAACATTGATTTCAGGTAGCATGTGTGGGTTTATTGACCAGTCTCCTTCACCCAAAAAGATCATTCTCATGACGCCTGCGGTAGAAAGGATGTTCCACGTCCGCCGCCAAGGTCTATGAGTGGTGGCGCTGGCTAAAGCCTGTTTCACATGCTGTTTCAATGAATATCAGGCCCCTCGGTTAACCCCCTATGTTCTCGTATATATATATATATATATATATATATATATATATATATATATATATAGTGATTGATAAGATACTCTACGCAGGAAAATACCCGACATACGATTAGAAAATCGCACCTGTGAAGTGTCATTATTATTATCACTATGTATTTTTGCTTGTAATAGCGCATTGAAGTACCACGCTTGAAGACGAATGCTACCGGAGCTGTGTGTAAACTCGTGTTTGTTTTTGTCATTTCTTATTCCTCACAGTGACTATGAGGAACCGCACTGTGAAGGCCTTCGATCGTCGTGAAGCGATGCGCTGTGCGAAAACAGAGCCAGCCTCGTGTCGCTGTCCCTGTAGGTGAACCATGTTGGTGGCCACTTGACTATAGCGCAGCATGTCGAATGAAGGACGATGGAGTCTCGTCCCGTGGTGTTTAACGCTTGAGCGCAAAGCGATCGAACGCTACGCAGGTTCCCTCTTCCTTCCGTTCATTTACGCTCGGTAACGCAACATGGTACGACCGGAGGTGAGGTTCGGTGACCTTTGAACGGACAGCAGGTATGCGAATAATTACCGTCGGGCCAATAATGAACGCACGGCCGCGTCCTTTTACGACACGTAGACGCCAGCGCCGCGGTGTTTCACGCCGGAACGAAACGCGAACGGAACGCATTAGCTTTGTTTTATTGTAGTACGTGCTCCTGTGCAACAGCAGAATAGTAACTGTCAATACTGCCTATTTATACAGGGTGTTTCAACTAGCTTTAGCCAGAGTTTAAAAATACGCGGATTCACTCTATACCAAGACGCGACCAAACGCGTGTTGCTCACCTTTGTATGTAGCATGTCACGCTATTTTTCGGATTTTGCTGAATTCGATAATTAGTCAAGATTAATTAACCAACTTCTGAAGCAACGAAGTTAAGCAAAAAAATCTAATTAGAAAGTTGTAGAGCGCTTTGCAAAACGTCCGATTAGACAGGTTCCAACTTTCTAGCTGTTAACTATTAGTGTTTCTCAGCTTGCTGCGGATGCCTGCGAAATGCAAAAAAATACCGCGCTATACCCGCTTGCGCGCCGTGATTGCAGCGCTCCCAAACTGTCCGCGCACAAACGAAACATAGCATCTAGCAGGGCGGGCTGCCGCTTGACTGCGCGATTTACGCCGGCGATGTGCTTCCCTCGCGGCGGTTCATGATAGCGATGAGCAGACGCGGCGGCAGCACAGACGGCTAAATGCTATGTTCGTTTGTGCGCGGAACGTTTGGGAGCAGTGCAACCATGATGCGCAAGCGAGAACGGAATGTTTTGTGTGGGGGGGGGAGGTGGCTTCGGCATTATTGTGTGTTCGGGTGGTCCAATGAAAACGTTCAGCATGTGCAGGCAGGGACTTGACGCACTTTGCTGAGCCCAGAAACAGTTTCGCGTTTATAGCAAAAACGAAGCGAGAATCTACCTCTCTCCCTCTTCCCGCTGTCCCGCGAGAAACGGGTTCGTTCGTGCGACAAAAGAGAGATGTGTGCCGCACAGAATGGGCGACGGCGTCGCACACTGGGCGATCTGAAATCTCCGCCGCATTCGTCCGAGCGTTCCTTCCTGCGTGTCCTTATTGCCCCGCGCACCGTACCGACGCAGATGCCCGCGCAGCCGCATTTATTCTTTCCCTCGCGATGTTCCTTCGCTTGCCGTGCCTCTCGAAGTCCCTCTGCCCGCCGCCGCTTGCTCGTTCCCTTCTCCCCCCGTTCCGTCTCGGGCGCGCAGGCCACACGTCCTCGAGTCATGTCGCTCGCATGTTGGCGCCACCCGTTTTATATACCGCATGCACACACACGCACATACGCTCCTTCACGCATCGCTTCGTTTCGGGCGAGCAGCCACAGCAGGCGTGGTCGGGTGTTCGCGGGTCGAGCCGCCTGACCGATTTTTTGTTTCGTGCTCTGGCGCGAAATTCTTTCCCGTTTCCTGTTTGCTTCTTAAAGCCTACCCCCCTTTCCCCGTCCTCCCTCCAAGCATCCACCGCGTCTCGGTGGTGGTTATATCACCACTCCGTCCGTCTCTGCGCCGTCGCGCGCTGGCCCCGATGTTAATCGCGTGACGTATATGCGGCGCTAGCGGGCCCCTGCTTCGTTGCTCGTGTGAATCCCGAAGATGCCGTCGAAACGGCCTGGAGTGCAGGAAAGGCCAGTCGGGAAGTACGGTGGATGAGTGCGCTAGTGGATACACACGTTGCCAGGGAGCGTACAGACCCACCGCGGTGGCTGAGTGACTATATGGCGCCTATATACTGACGACGAGCACGAAGTCGCGGGATCGACTCTCGGCCGTGGGATTCAAAAACGCTACCGTGTACCGTTCGCCGTGTGTATAATAAATAATCACACGCGCTCACAGTCAATCTGCAGTTTTCCGCTACATCATGCAAAAAGCAAAAACAAAAACATTGACAACCAACGAGAAAACGAGTACATAAAACAAAAAAAAAAAAAGATAGGAAGCCTTAGCTCGGGGCACAACTCCGACGCCGCCTATTCAAGTGCATATAAAGCGCAGAAATGCTTTCCGTGAGATAATCACAGGGCCAATTTTAATTACATTGTACCACTTGAGAGAGAAAGGTAAATTCTGGTGACTGTTGGAAGCAGAATATTGACATAGGGCTTGAATTGTTTTAAAAGAAATTGCCTAAAATTGGTAAGGTCGGAAAAGAAGCACCAAGTTTAGGAATTCGCAACTGTGAACCAAGAACACAGATGTCGCCGTTCTGTAAACTTCATTCGCCAGAGCATTCAAAGCGACCAAACTTGATGCATTCGTTTCTATCTTATGTGAATTACAAAGGGTTTGCAAATGTCCTACTTACATATTAATAGCGTGTCTAAGAGCCATGTATAATACATCAATTTTGCCCGCTTAAAATGTACTATTAGATGTCATTTACGGAATTGTGATATCGTTTTTCAAGGCCGAGTCATGGAGTTGTAAATTTGATAGTCTCGTTTTCTGAAAATTCGCGATTTTCAATCATTCCTCCTAAAAAGTCGGCAACCTATATCGAATATCCGCTGGCAACAGTCACTAGATGTTAACTTTTTCTTTTAAATGCAACAAACCTCATCAAATTCGGTAAGGTAGTTGCCGAGAAAAACGATTTCTCCTTTCCATTGTATTTAGGTAGGAGCCCCCAAGCTAAAGCTTCCTTTTAATAAAATATTTTGTGTGTGGGACTTGGCATATTTACCACAGAAAAGTACGCACACTCGCACAAAGAGAAATAAAAAAAACGTAAACAACGTGGACTTAATAGGCCCGGCAAGAATGCAACTGCACTAGAGTGAGGACGTGACATTGCTCTTTTAGTCATTGTTCAAGCACGCCATCGGTGTCCCACCACACCTCAAACGGACGCGCCGTGGTATAGCGCGAGCATCGACTCGTGCGGTTCGCTAAATATGACACGCGGCCCCGTGCACTCGGTAGTTTCCACCGCATTTCCTCACTGCCGATACCGGAGCGCTGGATTCGGACGTGTTCTCGATGCATCGCCGTTCGTGACCGAACAGCGGTGTACACTCTGAATACGGTTATTTTAACCAGCTATTACTTCATTTTCCTTGCGCTGCGTAACCTCTTCTAACCAGTTATTAATAACGCGCCGAAACTCCGCAATGACGCTCGCTGTCTCATCGCAGAAATTTCGACCCTTCTGGGGAGGACACGGAATATCGCAGCGCGTTCGACCATTTTCTCGCTTCAAGCGCTTCAGCCCGAGCGATCGATCAGCCTCCGTCTCATACTTTGACAAAATGCGCGCGGAAGTGCTGGAAGTCTGTCAACCATCGGCGACGTCGCTTCGGCGGCCACTGTAGCGTACGCAGTCGGCGCGCACTCTCGCCCCTCGAGAGCGAACAGAACGCGCACAAGCAGCGCTCGCGCTTCGAGGAATCCGCGAACGTGCGAGTCACCGCATGCATCTTTAATTGGCGTCATTGATTGATCGATCCGAGCATCGGCGTGCGGAAGAGGAGAACGCGTCTTCGCAGTGCCGCCGGCGAGGATCCGAAGGTTGAACAAAGGTCGCCCGTGATGCGAGGCGCCGAGGCGTGCGCCTGCACGAAGATCGAAGACGCTGCCGGGGCTCGACGGCGAGCTATTTGGGGAACGGCTGATCACCAACACCCCGCGTGGTTCTGCAGATGCGCGCTGCTCGCCACTTGACCGGCGAGCTTCCTCGCCATATTCATCGGTTGTGCACGCATCGCGTAATGTGTGATTTACGCTCTTCTCCTTTGGCTATTGCAGCTGTATATAGAACAATCGGCTGTTAATTCTGCCTTGCTTTGAATGTCATGTACCAATGCACAGATGCAATGTGGATAACACCTGCTGCTTTTCCGGTTACAGAAGCCACTACACGGGAACGCTAAATCAGTAGATTAATAAACTCTATTACTTTTTTTTAATTCCGCGCTGAACGGCTGATTACTAAAGGAGAAACTAAAGGCTAAACTTGTATTCTCCATAAACTTCAATCTTGAACCCTGGTGCCGGCACGTTATAGTGTGACGTCACGGATTTTAAAGTATATTTCAGTATTTGGGCCATTCTGGCGCAGTGAAAGTTAAACTTGCTAAGGTGAGTCTCCTTTAGCATGCAGCATAGTCCGTCTTAACGATAAAAAAAAAAAGTTAGCTAAGCCCGAACAGACGTCTTCGAAATTCCTGACGTCACGGCGAGTTGGTGAAGAAACTTCGAGGCGGCGTCGCCGCCACCGGGCTTTCGCTCTTTTCTCGATTGCATTCCAAGCTTCTTCGCACGCGCAAGTGTGACTTCTACGGCATATTGGAGAAGGGTAATTTACTGAAACAGGCTATTTCTTTTTCTGTTTAGTGTCCCTTAAAGCTTAGCCCACCGTACGTTCCCAGGGGGTGAGCGCGGAAGAAGCGGCCACGGCGGCGTGCGTATAGGCGCACACGCGGCGGCGGCGATTGCTGCTTGCCCAACCGACGTTCGGCCCCCGTTTGTCGTCGCCGCACTCGACGGAGACGCCCCCTCGGCGGGGCACGGCTGCACGGATTAAAAAGGAGCGCGGCGCATGCAAGCCGATCGCGAGGACTGGCAACCGAGCAGAGGGCGCGCCACTGTACGCGAGGACTCTCACGAAACCTTCGTCTGTGTGGTGCCTGCGGAAGATTGACAACACGCAAGTCGATTCAAAGGAACAATCGAAGGAAACTCGCGGCACGTGAGAGTGTGGTCGCCTCTGAGCGCACTACGCTCGGCTGGTCGGAATCGAGCGCTCGGAGCACATTCGCCTGGTTCGTTCGCAGCGCCGTGCTCCTCGGAGCGCCGGTAGGCGCTCTCCCCTTCGTGCTGGGAGCGAGATCTGAGAGGATCTCGCTGCGATCGCCGGGAGCAGCTGGCTTCTTTGGCTCCAATCTCGAGAGAGCATCGCCGCAAGCCCAGTTGGAGCGCGGCGGAAACTAGTCGAATGTGTACCGTAACATTGTGGTTACCAATACGGGAGAACAAAGGAACATGGCAGCGGAAGAGGCAACGTCCGCTCCCCCAGAATCTCTAGAGCGGCCTCACGAGCTCACGCCCAGCTGTCCGTCGACTCCTGCATGCCGTCGGAACTCCACACCGAAAACGTAAACGCAGGACGAGCGATTCGCTGCTCTTACTGTCAGTCCACGAGAGGGCAAAGTTCACCTCCGCCGAGGCGTTGCCGTCTGCATTCCGACAGACTGAAGGCAAGACCTGACTCTCTCCCAGCAAAGCTGTCTGGAGAGCGCGCCGTGCGCTTATAGACAAGCGCAAGTAGAACAACGTCGTCCGCGCGCGAGCACGAATTCACGGCGTCTTTTATGCCATTCTCCCTCTCCCTCGTTTATATATTCGTCTTCCCCCAGCCTACGGTAACCGACCGGACGCTCTTCTGGCTAACATTCCCGAACTTAGATTTGGGCGTTTGTACGAATGCACGTTGGCCTATTAACAGCGCGAGGAAGACGACACAACAGGAGGAGCGCTTGTCGTGCCGTATTCTCCTGTGTCGTCGTCTTCGTCGCGCTATTAGTAGGATAACAACCGCGATTCTCCTCGTCTCCACTTCACCTCTACTCACGAATATGGGCGACAGCTGCGGCCCTCGAGGTAGGTAAGTGAGCGAGTTATTTGGATGAAGTTGCAAATGTCGGCAACTATTGCGTCGCCGGCTTCACTATAAACGATTTCAATGATCAACCGAAATGTTCGAGGTGATATCATACGAGCGCTATGAAAAACGATCCGTCAATAGAGCACAGTTCGCAGACGTGCCACGATGGCCCAAATGGTCACAACACACTGGGTCTGTTCTATGTGTCCTCCTGCGCTACCACGCAGGACTGCCTGAGACGCTGGTTTCAGCCAATGAGCATTTGCGTATACGCAACGTCTCAGCCTCTCCTAGGCAATCCGGGACGACAAACCGAAGGGACCCACTGTTGGCTTCATTCGGACGAGTAACTTTCCGGCATTTATTGCCTTTTTTCTTATTTTTTTCTTTTTTTGTTCCTCGATCATTTCTTATCGCGTTCCCTCCTAGTTAAAACAACGTGTCTAGTGCGTCGTCTGCACGCCTCCCCTGCCCCCACCCTCTGCCGACCCTTTCAGTCCAAGCAGCATTGAGTCGCGCGACAGTGCATGCGAGCGCCCGACAGTGTGTCCGCTGTGTGCAGTACACCCTCTAGTGGAGCGCGGCCACTGTACTATAACACGGGGTTGTGGGGAAGTCGGTCCCGTTGCGCGCAACGTCCACGACAGAGAACAGCCGACGGTGTCTCGACGGAAGCTGCGGCAAGGATCACGACAACGTCAAGGAACAATGGTGGAAATGAACGGACGCGGGGGAGAAGGGGCCGTGTGCAGATGGCGACACAATGAAAAAGCGTGCGCCTGAAGGACGTCGTTGTCGAAAGGTGAAGGAGTTGCGGAAGGCGTGGCCTCAGCCCGTCTCATTACAGCCGTGCGGCATAGGCGGGGGCTTTCTCAAGTGCGCGCGTCGGTCAACAGAAAGCAGCCAGCGGATGCGAACACGCTTGGGGTGCACCTCATCCGTCTGCTCTTGCGTGTCTGTAAGCAGACGGCCTTCAGAAAAAAAACAGCAATTTAGGCGGTACATTCATACTGCTGAACGGATGGAAGTCAAAGTGCATGCGGTCTTACCTTGTGTTTTTTGTTTTCTCAGGTTTCCATCCAGAAACGGTGTGTGTGTGTGTGTGTGTGTGTGTGTGTGTGTGTGTGTGTGTGTGTGTGTGTGTGTGTGTGTGTGTGTGTGTGTGTGTGTGTGTGTGTGTGTGTGTGTGTGTGTGTGTGTGTGTGTGTGTGTGTGTGTGTGTGTGTGTGTGTGTGTGTGAACGAAGTTCCGAGGAATTACCGAATGCAGTATCTCACTAAGTCATACAGGCATGTTATTGTCATTTTTCAGCAGTATCCAAATACTAAGGTTGCTCATAGCAGAATTTAGTTGCCTAATTCCGGCAATATATCGCGTACCAATCCTGTTAGGTAGCAAGCTGTCGTTGCTCTATGCATTGCATATTGCTCGCACAAACCCCACAGATATCACGCAGGCATGTTTTCTTGCTGAAAGTTTCGGGTCTGTATTCACAAAAATCTCTTACGCTGTATTTGTTTGTAAGAGAAAATTTTAACCAATCCTGATGGTGGACATATCATTACCGAAGTCGGCCGCGTGATAACATGGGAGTGCGGCCCTGATCTTTGTATAACGCTGTGTTATACCTCTGTCGCCTGATAGGGTGAACAACCGCCATTGATGCCAGCGGTCCTAAGTGGGCGGCCGGAGCGTTTATTATTATTATTATTATTATTATTATTATTATTATTATTATTATTATTATTATTATTATTATTATTATTATTATTGTTGTTGTTGTACATAACGAATTGGGAATACTCCCCAGCTGATCCAAAGACCTTTCGCTATAGCGATGCAGCACTGTGCACAAGTGAACAGCGAGAGAAACCAAATGTGTACGAAAAGGAAAGAACGTCCGACCGTACTTTGCTCTTCGTCGCGACTCTCTGCTCGTGAGAGAGGCGTACGCACGGGAAAGCACGGCACGTGTCGCACTACACGCACGGAGTCTGCACCTCCGGCGTCACAGTGGGACGCGCGCCCTTTGCGTAGGATTGGCCGACGGCGAGCACAGCCGCAGTGGCACACACCGAGTGGCTAGATCAAAGAAGGTAAAGGAAACCAGAGAATACGTTAAACATGATGCGCCGTTACGTGAATTGATCGGTGTGCTTTAGATATGCGTATGCGCAGGTTTTATGTAGCAAGTCATGTTTTGTCACGCCGCACAGAGCGCTGACAACACGTGATCAGGACACAGTGTTCACTTATATGAGCCACCTCGTGGGTACCTTCATAAAACTGCCTTGTGCCATCAAGACGGCAAGTTGGGCCAATTGGTTGGGATTCATAGTAAAGTTCGTTACAGCGCAACACAAGACAGGGACAAAAGAAGGTATAAAACGGCGACACGGCGCTGACTCTCAACTGATATTTTGTTGAAGATATGTATAATATATATATATATATATATATATATATATTACACACACACCAACTGTGCCAACAACTTACTTCGATAAGATCACAGCAAAGTGTGTTCTCTCCGGGTTTCGCGAACGTCGCACCTTCTGCAACGCTGCAGAGATCTAACGACACAGAGTGTGTGTGTATCTGCCTGCCGTTAGAGCTCGCGACAGGACGCTCGAGCCGTGGCCAAATACTGCCGACCGCATCCTCGAATTATCCCTCTCCTCTGCCACTCTCGCAAGCGTCATTGTCTCCCGGCGGCGAGTCTGCGGGGCTCGGAAATAAAGAGGAAACAGTGGGCCCCCGGCAGAGCCGCGTTCAACGAGCCGAATGTCGCCGGAAACGGTCCGGGACAGCGAGGGCGCCGTGCACGGTGCATGCTTGCGCAAGCGAGCGTCTCTCTCTCGTGCACGCGGCTCGTCCATCGGAGAGACGGAAGGCATCGGGTTTTCTCAAAGAACTGCTAGAGGGAACATTGGCGTTGTGATTGTCCGGCTAGAATTATGTGTAGTACAGTGATTTATTCAATTTTCAAACGCTCTTGTGGGGTTGTGTAGTACGCTTCGTCTTTTAGAATTTCCAAGAAATCGTTTTTCTTTTTTCTTTTCTTTTTTACGCAATAAGCGATAAGTGTCCGCTCGCATGCATAATCATTGCGAATTTTGGCGTTTAATTTATGCGATCTTTCGCTGTATATAATCAATTTAAGGAATCACGAAGTCGTTCGAAAAAGAAAGGACCACAAGCAAATGCGTGTACTACGTTATCATTACCATGCTGACTGAACCAGCATATGCTCCCAACTCGTGTATAAGCTAGGGCTACAGCTGCCTCCAGTATTTTTTACAGGAAGCGCTACGGCTGAAGCCCTTGAGAACTTTTTAAGAAGAGCATGTCGCTGGGGTAGTTTGTGTATGACAGGTGGATTCTTGCTGGAACCAGACGGCCAACAAAAGTACTGCACAGACAGGGCAGGCGCTGTGCGGAACAATGAAGTATCCGTGATGGGGCAGCACGGAACTTAGTGAACACGGCCCGTATTCACACAGAGCTAGAGCAGTTGTCACAAACAGACGCCGTTCGATAGTGAACCTACTGTTACCGAACACGTCTGCCACTCACAGACAGGGACCGTATTTTGTAACGATCGATCCCGCCTTCTCCGCCCCCTTTGCGCCTCCGTAATTGGTTACGGCGCTGCCGCGGCGCCGTTGGCGCAGGCATCTGCGGAGCCTTGCCACGCGAGAACTTATCGAGGCCCCCTACCGCGCCGCGGGGGATAAGAAGAGCGAAAGAGAAATAGATTGTTCGAAAGTACGACCGCAGTGTTTTGGTCAAGAAAAGCTTTGGGAGAGTTCGGCTCCGCCATATGCGCAGTGTTACGAGGATTACGATCAGTATGCGTTGTCTGTGCGACTGTCCTGACAGCGGCCCTTTTCTTTAACGAGGCGACAGGACCCCGGTTTCGTTTCAAAAACGTAACAACTTTGACTAGCTTGCTAACTGTCATCTTGCAGAAACGTCTGCGTTTTCGAGCGAGCGCGTTTTCGAGAAAACTGAGAGGTGCGCGCCGAAATTGCGGTACTCGCAAATAATTTTTCCGCGTGCTTTTCCTCGAACGTTATTCCGATAAATCCAGGGAGTGTGCAAAAATACGGAACTAGGCTTTCGCAGCCAAACTATTGGTCCGACGACACGCTGCGCCACAACGGTGCCATCCGCTGTGACCAAAGTGTTTCCGCGCTTGCTGTGACGGTTCGCCCACTGGTGTTTTTGGACAATCGCCCCTTTACAGAGGAAAAAGCTCTAGGGCACTGGTCCAGACGGACTTCGGCACTCAAGGCCTTCAGGGCTTTGCTGAAGTTTTTAAGGACATGCGAATTGTGCGACCGTCTTTGAGTGTTGTAGCGCGTAGTATCGCGTTCCTGTGTGAATTTTCCGGTTTCGATTTTTTTTTTCCTCTTCTTCTTTCTCCTTTTATTCCCATTACCCCTTTCCCCTACACAGGATAGCCAGCCGGTACTTACACTGGCTAACCTCCCTGTCTTTCCTCCCCTTTGTCTCCTCCTCCACTGGTGTTACTCTAGTGGGTCGTTCCGGCTGGCGCGCCTTTGCATGTCCACTGCATGATCGCGACTGCACGCACAATTAACCGAGGGGCAGACTTCCCCTCTCACCACGGATGAAGAAGGCGTTGTGAACCTGGAAATCGACAGGCGGCGCATATAACGATGCTGGTTTCAGCCGAGCTCATCGACGCGCTCGCGCCGAAACTTTGCGGAATAAGCCGGATCGGTGTTCTTAACGGGACCAAAACACAGCTACAACGAAGCAGGGAAGTTACGGCTAAGTGACGTAAATGCGTACGTCATTAGAAACAAACACCCGCTCGACGTTGCTAACTGAAAGTTATTGAAGTTCAACCTTTTCGTAATGCTGCCTGCCGAGTTACACTGGTGCACTGCGGTGAAGCTCGACAGATGGCCGAAAGAGCAAGGTCCCGGTTCGTAGGCCACTGGCAAAGCCGGAGGCTGAACTCGAGCCCTCTCGATTGCAGCCACACGGCCACTCTACCGACCACGCTGTGAGATCGCGCTTGGATACGCTCGCGCTATTTGCTCAGTGCGGCGCCCGAATAAAGTCTGGGCTACGAGTAGCACCTGCGAGGCGACATTTTTCTGTAGGCAAGGCTAAAAGATTTTCCTCGCTAATCTCATCCCATTCTTGGACAATTCATAGTGGGTATGAGTCATATTTATGGAACAAAAATCAACCAACATTGTATTTTTTTCTTCTTTTTTGCTGAGCACAACAGCGTAAAGATACGTACGACGACGGTGCCAAAAGGAGGAGAACGTACTCCCGCTAAGACGTCTATTACATAAAGTGCAAGCTAGGGCGAATTGGTGATTCAATATCGGCATGTTTGCACAGCGCAGAACGCGAGGAAAGAAGTTAAGGAAACAACACAGGAGCTGACTTCAGCGCCATCATTCTCAATCCAGAAACAAAAAACTACAATATGGAAGAAGATAGTGATGAAGACAAGTAACAAGTCCCGGACAAAAAAAAATTTAGAAAGCACGGCTGAGAGCACGTTGGCGGGCTAGTAAAACGCCAGCACAGTAACTTGTTCTTGCGGTATCGCGTTTTCTTTGTTCATTTGTACAGGTGCCAGTAGCGCCGGCCCGCAACTTCAAAGAACCACCAGGCCCCGCACACTCTCAAGTTCAACAAATGGCCAGAGAGGGCGAAAAATCAATCGAGGCGCGTTTCAGCGTAAGCGCGCAAGTGGAGCTACTGTAATTTGGTCGCATACTTTAATTTGTGCTTTCTCTGCTAGGGGCGCTGAACATGCTGAATTTTTTACTTTACACAAACCATTGACATAAACAATCGAGGTGTCTAAGGATGTTTTTTACCTCAGGCAAATAGGCAGCTGATTTTTTTAAAATTCGATTGTTGAAGGTGCTTTTTAGTCATAGCGTTAAGGTTTTTGTACTTGATTAACCACCGACAGCCTATTGGTATCGATGTGTTTCCTGGCCGTTGGCGTTCGAATACTACGGCGGTAAAACATTTTCGAAAAGCATGCTGGTTTCGTCTGCGAGTCATTACATAGACTTGCTATAAAGAGGTCTACTCTTGGCAAAAAATAGTGCCTCATATTGTTTAGGCGTTGATTATCATAATGAATGCGGCGGAGGTTGAGGGAGTACGCTTGAAAGTACGTTTTTATGCCGTTGATCTCCATAACACCGTAAGTACGCAAACCGATGTCACAGAACACCCGATGCATCATTGTGTTCTCCGTCATCGCTTGTGTGCTGTACGCCTACTAATCCTTCATTTCTTCTTCAAGTGTTGTATCCTCCTTTTGTCCTTGTTCTCTTGTGCTTCACTTACAGTTTTTCGTTCCGTAAACTGTAATGCGCATTTGCAAAACCAATACATGTTTGATAAGACGCAGTGGTTATCATAATTTCACTACATATGTATTAAGCTGGCACATATGGCTCAGATATCTGTATGCGGACTTGCACGACGTTGATGCGGAGATTAGGATAATTATGACACCCGTAAAGAAGAGGCAGCTGACGGCCGTAAGCTGTTGCGTTCTTTCCGCCAAACTACCCGGCCTGGTAGTGCTGTAAAGATGCTGTATAAAAGTGACACGCGGTGACAGGGAAATTATTATACTTAGCAGCCGACCGTACGTTTGGTAGCTTAGGTCTTCTTTCTTGTGCGTTTGTGCTACCTTTATTAATGAGCCATTTCTTGACTATGTTCTTGACTATGTAACCGCGTTTGTGTGGATGCGTAGACGTGTGCTTTTTGTTGTGCTTGTAAAATGCAAATAAAATATTTTCAGGCTTACTCAATCTTTGGTGTCGTGTGCGTTTATTCCAGTCGAGGCCATCGTGCCGCCTGGAAACCGCATTCTGTCAGTAGCCCTACACGAAATGCAACAGCTGGAGCGCGGCGGCACAACTCGGGGTAACGGCGGCGTAATAAACGAAAAACCGCTCGGGATGCCCTTAAAAGTCAGTTCAGAGTATGCCTTAACTCGATATGACTCAGCGCTACATATATTTATATATGTCGGCGCTACGTTTGCCACACAGCAACCAAACTGGCGGGGGCACGATCGAGGCGCAGCAGCCAGAAACCCAGTAAAGCCACTGAACACCTGCGGCCATACTGTGCAAAACCCCGTTTCCGTTTCCTGTTGTACAGCGCCACCTGTGGTCGCATACTTTAGTTCACGACGCCACCGCTACGCTTATTTCCGTTGCACTGTGGAAGGTACAGTTTCCCTTCTCTAAGTTTGCATAGGTGTTCTGTGGAACCACGTTCGCTCCGCGCGGGAAGAACGCGACCTCGGCCATACCTGCGCGGTTCGACAAATGTTACACGAGGCACACAACAGCAGGCAGGAGCGTATGCGCGAGGAAAACAGCGCCACGTGTTAGAGCCTCCCGCATTTCCGGCGTTGCATGTGGCCCCCTTCGCGAGAGAACGGTTGTTGTCATTTCGGGCCCAATCGGTTTCTGATGAGCCTTCGCAAGCACACTACACGTTCAGCGTGCAATCTCCTTCGTCTTCTAATTTTGCTTCCTTGCCCGTCGCCATGGCTACACAGCTCTCTCTCTCTCGCCCGCTCGCCTGTAGCCGAGCTCGCGCGTGCACTCGTGCGCGGCGTGAAACATTTTAATTCTTGCGTTTCGTTGGACATTCTCAATGCGTGCACAGTCCACGCTTCTAAGGCGATGCAAACCCGCACTTAGCAGCTGGCGACTTTCGCAGCATTTTAAGTGCGAAGAAGCATGCCCATGAACAATCGGAAACTATGAAGCCTTAAAAATAGCGAGGTCCACCGCGATCGCGCTCGGTGTAGCACAGGGTGTTGCGCAGCTAACCACGAGGTCGCGGGTTGGATTCCCAGTTGCGGCGACCGCTGGAATGCCAGAACGCTCGTGTAGTTACACTCTAAAGAAAAAGTTAACACCCTTCCGTGCTTTTCTCGTCCCGAAGCAATAAACGTTATCTATCCTGCGTGTCCTTGCTTTATTCAAAGGGACACTAAATCAAGTGACACACTGAATCACTTTATATCGATAAAGTGTTCTTGAAGAGCTCTACATTTGTCCATTTCGCGGTAATAGGCTAATTATTAGTAGGAAAAAAAATGACGGTCAAATATTCAGTTGCAAATGTCGCGCGGAATCCTTAGGGTGGGTACATGAACGTGTTGTCACGAATTGTAAAGTATATATATATATATATATATATATATTCGTATTTTGGCCGTTGCGGTTACAAAGGTGACGTGAGAAGGCAAGGAAACGCTACTATTATAGACACGACAGCGGTTGCGGGCAAATGGGATCAATTTAGATTCAAGGTACTGTACGGTACGTTTCTGGTATGTTTCTGAAAAACAAAACGCCATGCACATTCGTCAAGCGGACAACTTACGCCAGGTGTGCAGAAGCCGAGCGGCATTAAAACGCACCGTATACGGTCTAGGCGACACCACGGAAACGGTCACACGCCAAATCGGCACTTCTGTGCCCGCCGCGGCAGCTCAGTGGCTGTGGCATTGCTCGTGGTCGCGGGTTTGATGCCGACCGCAGCAGCGCGTTTCGACGGGGGCGAAATAAAAAAAAAACGCTCGTGCACTTAGGTTTAGGGACACGTTAAAGAACACCAGGATGTCAAAATTAGTTTGTAGTCCGCTACACAGCGTGCCTCATAATCCGATTGTGGTTTTGGCACGTACAGCCCCATAATCCAATTAAAGTTTAATGCTTCTGCCACAATGCGATGTGCCATGTGAGGCAATGAATGCGCTCAACCCTCTCAGAGGTTATCAAGTGTGGCGCAAGATAATGCCTCAAGCAAACACCTTCCCGTGTGTGTTCTGTGTGCTACGCAGGGAAACAACGGTGGTGCACGCAAGGGAACGTTTAACGTCGACTCGCCTCTCGCGTACGTGTTGGACTAAACGTTGAAGAAATTAAACATTCGCTGTCAGCGTCACCACTTATAATCGCCAATCAAAGCAAACAGCACAGAAAACTTCGCTTACATCGATTACCACAGCGCGTGGGATCCATCCGGGTATTATTTTTTTTTTCTATAATCCTCATCACAGCGGTTCACATCGGCGGTCGGTATTCCCGTTTGCGTTCCTTTGGTGCAGATCGACTCCAAATAGGTCAGCAACCAGTTCTTTTGCAGTGCACTACAGCATCACACGATACGCCCCCGTACTAGTATGCGGTATGTGTATAGCCTTCGCCAGAAGTGGTGAAGCGAGTGAGCCCGTGAGAAGAGCTGTCACCTTGCTAGACGGGTGTACAGGTAAGTGATACGAACCAAGTGAGCATGCGAGTCGCTTGTTGGGAATCAAGCGACCGGCCTGTCAGCGAATAGCTTTCCGCATTTGAGAGTGGCACGTCTCGTCGCAGTACGATCTACGTTGAGAACAGTTTCCTTTCTTATCAGTGTAGAGAACGTAGTAAAATACATCAAACTATCGTACGTGCTGCGCAAGCGCCACTCTCTACACAGCGTCGGGAACAGCTCTCCGAAAAATTGCATAGCTTTGTCCCTTTTCATACTTCGTGCGCGTGAGTCAATGCGACCCATTAATTCGTCGAACACAGGCCGTTCTGCTTCGATATATATATATATATATATATATATATATATATATATATATATATATATATATATATATATATATATATATATATATATATATATATATATAAGCCAAACTTGAGGCTCGTAACATAAAAAAAAAAACAGAAAGAAGAAAGCAGGAACAATACGCGCTTTCTAGAGAATGCAGAGCAACTGTAGTCAAATGGAGATAGGAGAAGTAAGCTCGACAACGTCTTCAGCGGTTGCTGTAGCTTGCCTTTTCCCCCCCTCAAGTACAACACAGTAAACAGCGCGCGAACAAATGTTGACAGCGTGTTTTGCTGCTGTGTTCTGTGCCGCGCTGTTTAAACCTGTTGATACAAATGTTGATAAATGTGAAGTATACAACACCAGAACCAGTACTGAACGCATTATGTAAATCGAGCATTTACCTATACAGGTAGAAAGAAAGGTAACACAAATCAAGCAAAAAGAAGAAATCTAGGTATTAACCGTGCCAGTGGACCTATATTACAGTGCAAATGAGGGAAAGGCGATATAGATGAATACGAATTATAGCGACGTTATTCGTGGAAGGCGCGTTCAAATCATGCGACAAGCGTTAAATGAAAAAAACAAAGTGTTACTGTTGCAGGGAATAGCACTTTCTTTTGGTGCATGAATTATACAAGGTGTTTCAGCGAACACTTTCAAATTTTTTTTGAATTGCCAGTGGCAGATACCACAATTCTAGTTCAAGAGCTGGTCTACTAGCTCGGAAGAGGCGGACATTACTTGCACAATAAATTAAAATACACACTCGACTAATGAACAGAAATTCACTAATACATCTTTAACTAATTACCTTATGGCACATATTGTAATTCACAAATTCTAGCGGTTGAGACTTAAGGAATGTCCACTTCAAAATAATTGTGTGGATGACACCATTTACAAGATATGCGCCGCTAAACTTGCAGTAAAAATGCACTGTCGTTCCACCTACTTTCTCAACAAAACGTCGTTGTATGCATTGGAGCAGACAAGTAACTGGAACGCCAATGCATTTCTGCGCAAAGTTCAGGAATTAGTATGTCACATCTGGTGTCATCCTGAGGATTCGTTCCAAGTGGACCCGCCTTGCGAACTCCCCAGCTAGCATTTGTAAATTGCAATATGTGCTATAAGGAAATTAGTTAACAACTTAATTACTGAATTTCTGTTAATTAGTCGATTATGCATTTTAATTTATCGTGCAAGTAATGTCCGCCTCTTCGAGCTAGTAGACCAGCTCATGGACTGAGCCATCTGCCTCAGGCAGATTTTTAAAAAATATTAAACGTGTGCGCTGAAATACCCGATATAGGATTATGTGCCTAAAGCGAGAACCAGCGATATTATCACGAAATGTGTTGTGACAAGGTTGGATCTCATAGTTATGGTTGAGGCAAACGTTGGCAGAAGCGCGTCGTGCAGATTTATTCATAATTACTTCTAGTCGTTAGTGAAAGGCGAACTCCAGCGAAAAAACACACAAGCATGAAGACGACGGGACGCGGCAACCTTCCTTCTTGTGCAAGTAGTGTTTGTCGCTGGCTGTAACCTTAAGGGGGCCGTGTACTATATGCACTGCTGTCGACCCTGTTACCTCCAATCAGCTTATCAAAACATCACGATATCCGCTTAGCTGCGCACATTTTCTTTGCTTTCATTCCGCACACGCTTCGTTCAGTTGCACTGAACTTTGCGTCGAGTGAGATCGAGCGCAGTGCAGTTTCGAGATGTCACTGTCGCCCCCTTTTAAAGGCTCTAAAGAGGTTCGTAAATTCTGATACCTACTTTCTTCGTCGACTGCATGTTTGAACCGTGCAGAACGGTGTTATCTTAACGTTTTAATACTACGCTTTTGTCGGAAATTCTTTCTTGCATTGATCACAAATAACTATTTCTCTCATTTACCACAATTTTGATGCATATCGGGGTGCCGGTCACATAGTAACAGCGGCAGAAATTTGTTCCAAATGTGTCTGTGAAGAAATTTTATGTCTTGGTAGAAACCAAGGTTGTACTTTTATTATTGTGCAGCTCGATCTTTTTGGGCGGGCTACTGAAAACACCGTAGGCATAGCTTCCCCCTCCCCCTCCCGCCTTCTTTTCTTCCTTTCTTGGTTAAGGGAACACTTTTTCTGATTCTCCATGTTATTATCTTGTTGAACACCGTTATACACTCGCTCTATGTTTCGAAAACTATTGGGGACGAGGACTAACGGAGTCACCATCTGCCGGAAGCGCCTCCCTTGCGTAGTATGAGGGATCACGCGGCGCGCTCCTCATAAGTTTGGCTTACGGCACTCAATAAAAACACGCGGCAGGACTCCTGGACATTTCTGTAAATACTCTCAAAACGAGGGAAGTTTTTACTGTCACAATAATAATCTTGGGCAAACTGGAAGCACAGAATCGTTTACAGACTCTATCTCTTTACCGAATACGTACAGCACGTGAACGCCACTGCGCGTGGTTGCCGCGCGATGGAGTCTCCCGAACCGGCTTCTTGCGTGAAAGGTAGCTAAACGCCGAGAGCAAACTATGTGGCATATGTTCTTACAGGGGGCTGTCGGTATAACCAAACGGAGCACCGCTGAATGAAGCCTCAATGCAGCGATCGCACGGGTTCGCAGCGACCGACTGCGCATCTGCATTCACGTCCGCGCATAATGTTTCGCTTTCGCTGCGTGCGCGTTTTCGCACCGTGCCGTGAGCTTTAGGCCGCATCATATGAGCATTTGACTGTACACTAGCAACCATTGTTGCGTGGACGCTATCAGAGTTGTTAAAAATAATTTCGTTAGAGAGACTTCAACGCCTACGGCGACTGTGATGTGCCGTCGCGACGAGTCAATTTTTTTTTTTTTTCGTATAAATTCTTGGAAGTTTCAATACTATTTCTCAGGTTGTGTCGCACTGTATGTTTATCGGTCTTCTCAGCGTGCGATATCCCACTGCTTCTGCTTTGTAATCCAGTTCATTATTTCATAACACAAACATGACCATATGTCATGCCTTTCTTTAATGTTCTTCTTACCGCTCCCTTTCCAGTCCAGTGAACTCTAGCATCAACAAGTTCCTAGACCAAAGCGTCATGACGTTAGCCGGGCGAGCGTCTCAGTGCGCGTTTTTTGCTACTCACCGAACATCGCGCAGTCCCAGCGCCGTAGCAGAAATCTTCCTCGCGTCTGTGCTTGCTGCATACCCGAGTTTCAGCAGATGGCTATCTGCCGGTTCTTAGTTTCGCGAGCCAAGCTTCACGCAGCGTCTTGTCCTGCAGCTACGTGTGATAAGGCTGACACCGGGCTCCGTTGCGTACGCCCGGTACTGCTGCACCCGAGCCGTAGCCTGCCATGCTGCACGCCTCCAAAGGCAGCCACTACCTATTATAGTGCTTTGAAATGGTGTGAAGCAGATGCCCAAGGCGGGAAAGCCTCACCGCTCAATCAGATCCGTAGCGTATATAGGAATTTAAACTTTCGTTTTCAGCTGGCTTCGGTGCTTCGGAAGCAGCTGACTCGACCGCTGTGTCCACGTGATCCCTCGTGTCACGTTACGCCGACGGTGGCGCCAGCTTTTCCAGTGGTGGAGCTCGCTCCCAATATAGATGCCAGTTTACCAAAGGAAACTTAATCACTGCAAAGTTGATTAGCGGCGACATTAAAATTTCAAGACACTGGCGGCGTAAATGCTTGTTAAAAAGCATGTCGTTTATACGCGAATTCGTGAAGTGAAGAAACTTTGGAACCGCGTGCCATTTGTAACATGCGCGTCATGTTGACGCCACCGTCACATGCCATTGGTGATACGCCTTTTTAAAGCATCCATTCGTACCGCAGCGTTCGTCATAATGCTCATAAACTAGCATTTTATCAGAACTATTGCAAGCTGCAAGCGTTCTAACAGATTATTTGCCGCACTGTACACCGATTCTCACTGAGATGCCGCGTGCATTAAAATTATTCGCTGTCCCACAACACTTCGTTGAAACGAGAATAAATTGCAGTCCTGTCGTACGAGAGCGTACCGTACTCGTGTCACGTCTAAGTAAACACCGCTTTTGAAGTTAAACACGGCTGAGCGAGAGCCTGTTTTTTCTTTGTCTTGCGCATTTTGATCAAATTAAAAGTGCTAGCTTGTGACCATAGCAGGCCTCTTCCCAGCGACAAATTGCGATGAAGCGATGTCGGTCGCACACGGAATGAGTGGTGCTTATCTAATTTACAATCGTCACGAAGACGCCCAAAACTGTAATTATGTAATAGTTAATCAAAACTGCGTTTAATTCGCGACATCGCCAGGCGTTAATGAAACCAGACGATAATGAAAGCTATGATCGGCTTACGGATTTGACGAAGATTGACCAACACCTAAGCGTAACTGTGAGGAAACGTGCAAGCGTCTTAACATCGATAATCACACGGAGCCAGCGAATATGACCTACTGTGCAATCGCCCATTCGCACACCCTCTAGAGTCTTCATTCACGAAGCACCACGTTGCACCCGCACATTCAGCGTATCTACGTCAGGCGATAACGAAAGCGTCCTGGCTTTTGGCTTCGGCAGCGTTTGAACCGAAACTGGCCAGGCCATAGTAATTATGCGCATGGCGAACTTATTGACTCGATTCCGCGGCGAAGAAATGAATGAAACAAAACGCTAGCTGGCCATACGGCCTCAGTGACGCAACCTGCACGCGTTGCCCGACGCTCATTCTGACACTCCCAAAACAAACGTCAATGCGAGAGGCCGCGCGGCCAGCCCTCGCCACGAAGCTCACGATCGATTTTACGGGGAGAAAACAGAGCGCCAGCTCGGCTTCTTCGTATTTATTTCGACGTCGCCTCTGCTGTCGGCGCAGCGGATGGCTGGCACGCTCACGCGGCGCTTCGCGAACGTAATAACGGAGTGCTTACGCCTGAAGGTTGAGTTCCGAAAAAAAAATGAAACACGCGACAGATTCGCGCTCCGAGGAAGAGGTCGTCTGCTCACATCGCAGCTGTTCGCTTCGCAGACGAAAATGAAATCGTGACGTATACGACAGCACGCTGCACGAAACAAAACGGTAACGAACATGCGTCTGGCGTCGTGTGCTTAAACAGCCAGCAAGTTTTTTCAGCGTAGGAGGAGGTGATCGCAGAAGTCGTCGTGATATGCGCGGAAGAAATGCACAAAGGAGGTGTGGAAAAGTCTCATCGCAAACGTCGCATGTAACGCGCGCGCCACGGGTGCTTGCGTGGTCTGGCTCGGGGATTGCGATGGACGACGAACTCTTACACAAGGAATCCACGAACTTGACCGGGCCTAATAATCCCAGACACGCCGAACAGCAGCTAGGCCTAAGACTTTTGACACCGCGCGAGCCCGTGGAGCGGTTGTAATTGCGCGCGTCTGTCCGTCCGACGTCCGGCCTGCTCGCGATGCCGCGCAGATGATCTGTGCTGTGGACGCGCCTTGTCTGCCTGTCATTCACGCGAGGATCCCCTTGTTCCGCGGAAGACGACCGCGACAAAGAAGCCTCGGGACAGTGACGGCCCCCCCCACTCTCCCTACCGAAGCATGTTTTCTTTTAAAATTATTATTATTAATATTATCACTATTATTCCACATTGGCCGCGCATGTCGCGATGACAAAGAAGGATCGATGCAATTCGCTCGCCTCCCGCGTCGCAGAATGGGGGCGGAGGTGGGCTTCCCCGGATAGCACGCACCGCGAAATGTGCGAGTAGTCGCATCGTCCGCACGCGCGTTGCCCGGAGACGCGGTGATACGCGCGCGGCACTCGCGATTGATAAAGAAAGGAGAGAGGGCCGTAGCGACACGGCTTCCAATTCTGACTCGCCGCGGTCAGATATCGCACCCTTTCCCCGCATACTCGAGCGTTGCTCCGAAAGGTCGCTTTGCGCTGCGCGCAGTAAAAAATCGGCAAGCCATCGGAGAAGGCGATTCATTGCTCACCTTTGGGTCGATGCCGCCGAGTGCCTCGTACGAGACGGCACCGTTGTAGTAGCCGTCTGCCTGCGTCCCTGCCGACGACTTCTCCTTGCCGACGATGTCGAGAGGCGAGCCGGTGTTTTGAACGAGTCCTACGGCTCCGTTCAGCAGACGGGTGGTCGCCATGAATCGTTCGCCGTGGTTGGAAGGAGGGGTTGTGCGACTGGGTCTCTCGGCCTTCCCGTCAAGCCGCGCTGCTCGCGGCGGCTGTGCGCTTCTCTCCGTGCGTTGCCTTTAGGCCTAGCGACGCTCTCTGCTCGCTGATGGTGCGCCGCGCGGTTCCCGAGTCTGCGCTGTGCGTCGCTGGCTTGCCGCTTCGTTCGAAGGCACGCTCGCTGGGCCTTTCTCACGTGGGGCTCGGCCGCTGCTTGCCTTTTTCTTGCGTCTTAACGGTAGTAGTACGTCTGTACCAGAAGTGTTTGGCACCTGCGGCGATCGAAGAGAAAACAGATAGGGAGCCCTGAAAAAAAAAATGCTGAACTTGGAGAAGCGAAAAAGAAACCGCGATACAAAAGCGCGTACAGGAACTTTCCTATCGGCGAGCCGCAGACGCTGAAAGCTGTCAACACCCTCGACCTTTCAAATCGAAACCGTTCGTCGGCAAAACATGAAGCCTGTCGTTTTCCATCGACCTCTCGTCAGCGAGTCGTTTGCTTTGTTCGGTTGGCTCCTTTGATACTCTTATTTATTTCTTTTCATTCAGAAGTGTGCACAGAACACTGAAACTGTCCGTTGAAAGCTCACAATAGAAACGCAACGCCACAGAGCGCACGGCGGGAAATTCTCGGGAGAAGCGCTCGTCTGCTCTCTCGCATGCAGACGACAACCAGTTTACTCGGGGACCCAGACGCGAGCGTCCGGTCGCGGGAAAAAGGTGCATTCGATTCTTTTGGTGCACAGGCGCGCCCTCATGCGAGTCCTGTGCCGGCTGCGGTGCACCGAACTTTTCTCTCTCAGACCTCCCACAACAGAATCGACGCTTCGCAAGAACCCAATTTTGTTGCTTTAGGACGGAAAACGAAAAAATAAAAGCAAGCGTAAAGCGCCGCTGACGACGTCGGGGTTGTCGTTCTCTCGATTTACCGCGGAGAGTCAGGTATGACAAGATCTCCTTCCTCGCCCGCTCCCTCCTTAGCAGACGAACGAGGCAGGACTCGGGAGCGGCGTTGACAGACGTGCGCTTTGTCTGCAACAGGAACGTGCGCCCAGCGTTCTAGCGAGTTTTCTTTGTCGGGATTGTCATGAGAGCGGTGTCGGGTGGGCACATTATCGCGAGTGCGGCAACGCTGAAAAGAGACTTACCTTGTCTTTCGCTGTAACAGTCGATTATCAAATATCAAGAATCCTTCGGTTTTTTTGGTTGACCAGCTGTCACAGGCACTGGCGGCACAGGCACACACACACACACACGCACGGGATGCGCGGTTCACGGACGAACCACCGGAAATAAATACAGAAGACTTTCTTCGACCTCGGAGCAGACGACGACGTTCGCACACGCACAAAGAACAGCGATTAACACTGCGATTTTACGGCACACAACACAATCACCAACACAGAGACCACTGTCGAAAAGAGGCGGATATTGGAAAAGCGATGTCAAACGAAGCTGCAGTGTAATAGGGAGATCAGGGCCTGGCAGAATGCCTTCCACGGAGTGAGCGACGCACGAGACACAGTCCGTCACTACTGTGGCAGAAAACACGTTTTCCCGGGCCAGAGAAGATGGCAGCAGCAGCACTCGGGACGGGCCCGTTCGTGGGTTCGCATTGGAGAAGGAGGCGACGCGGCGGGTGTTTCGAAGAGGAGGAGGGCGAGTGACGAAGGGTAAAGGGATTCTCTAGCAAGAAAACTGCAGGAGCTGTCCAGAGAGAAACAAAATATAATGGCGTTTGCCCCCTCCCGTTCCTTTCGCAGAAACGGCGCACCGATCGCTTTTCACAACGCCGGGGCAGCAACCATTAGAGCGAGCAGCATAAAGGAGAGGATGAAAAGAGCGCAAGGAGGAAGAGGAGGATGGTGGAAGCCGTGTCGCTTCTTTCTGCTACGCATCTGCGGAAAGCGGTGCGAGAGAGTAGCAGAGCGGGTGAAAAAAAAAAAAAGCCCTGCTGTCGAGAGGGGTGTCAGGGTGTGTTTCCCTCCCTTCCGAGAGATTCTTGTGAGAGAACGAGCCGAGCTTTCGAGGTACTACTACTCAAAGCAAAGACCCCGTCGAGCGCCGATGTAGAGAGAGGGTCACATAATGAATGGTAGGGGGTGAAAAAGATGTCGTGTGCAGGGCTTCCCTCCTCCTCCGCCTTTCTCCCTTCTGCTCGTTCCCGCCGCTCGCTGGGCGTGGGTGAAAGGCGTTGGGGGCATTGGAAGCGGGTGAGCGAGAGAGCTTGTTCACTCACTGTGCGCTCGGAGAACTCGGCATCGTGTGCCCTTTGCGTATTTTTTGTCACGCTCTCACCCAGCGTTTCGCTTCGCGCCGCAACGGATCTTCTTGTCAACCCGTACGGCACGCTGGCCACATCACAGCTAGCGGACCACGATGCTTCGCTACGGTGACGCCCGCCGCCAAACCTACCACCATACGAACCGCCTCCACCCTGCTCGTCTTTTTTTTTTTTTTCTTGCTGCTACACGATCACGGAGGAAGGCGAGTGCGGTGTTTACGTTCAGGCGCCGAAGGTTTGTCGTCCTAGAAACCCTTCATGAACACCCAAGCGGCTTAACAGAGCCGCGAATCCCTCTTCGATCTCCTATATTGTGTCTGTTTCTCGTGGCTTTATTTTGCTTGTTGCACACTCTCTCTCTTTCATTTTTCTTTCGTTTTTGCCTTCCTTTCTTTCTGCATGCATGCATGTATGCGACGAGAAGGGCAAACTGAACGGGCACCTTGCAAACGCATGAAGTGATATACGTGTCTGTAGTGTATTCCTTCCTTGTTTCGTGCTTGTACTCTGCGATCCCATGACCATATACCAAGTATCCCCAAAACAAACTCTCCTTCCTACACGGTCTCTGGAGAACTTTGGTTCAGGACTCTACGGGTCTCTGGAGAACGTGGTCGAGGAGGAGAGGAGGTGCCGACCACTGTGTGAGAAAGTTACAGCGCATTCTTTCTTTGGAATAATCTCTCCACCAGGTCGCCAGTCTTGGAAGAGCATTCACTAATGCCTCATCGGAAGCGAAGTCTTTTGCCCCAAAGTGACGATCGAGCACTTTATTATTATTATTATTATTATTATTATTATTATTATTATTATTATTATTATTATTATTATTATTATTATTTTTATTATTATATGAATTTGAACTTTTTCGTTTCAGTGCACAAGGAACAGTACACTGCGCCACGGTCGACAAATTACACAAACGTCCCCTTACGGAAAGTACAATCCTTACGTAGAACCTGGTCCCAGCCGACGTTAGCCCAACTTGCTGTAACCGCGCTAATGCTTTTTGTTTATTTGTTTAAGCATCTGATTTGTGCGAAAGAATGATCGTTGTCATGTGCTCTCATCGTGTTTGTGTGGACAGGTACCCTTCATATCTTCTTTGTTTGTTTGTTTGTTTGTTTGTTTGTTTGTTTGCCTCATCTCTCTTCGTCATTTCTACCCTTTCCCCCCAGTGCGAAGTAATAAACCGGGCAGTTGCTCTAATCTCTAATTTTTTCTCTCTATCTCCACCTTTGTTTAGCGCTCTCCCTCATTGCTTTCTGTTTTTGTCCTCTTAGGGGGCTCAACTTACTAGAAAGCGTCGGATTGCTGATGTTACGCAACCTTCCATCAAATATCTTGTGGAGAATGCCCTCAACAAACGGACGGCAAATGGAAGTACTTTCGTCGAAAGGGATCGACAAGCATAATGACCCTTTTTCTCTACTCTGGCCTCTTTCCTTACCCCCTCTGCCCAAATTCTTTGTTTCCTTTTTTTTTTTTCGCTTGACCTGTGTCATTAGAGACGGTGGGAACGGTGCTTCAGGCATAACTTATTAATAGGATACTTGAAGCAACGCTCACTTCTTTAATCACCTGACTTGCAAAAGAGCGCTTCAACATCCGCTTATTTCTTACGACCACATTCTATATGTGACACTAGCCGTAATCAACGTACGTATATCAGTTCCAAATTATATATATATATATATATATATTGACACGTGTACTTGTCTTTATCGGGCGACACGTTTCACCGCCTAACAAGTGTTATCGCACAGCGCAGGGCGCGCTTGCATGTGTCGGAAGTTTCTGGAATGTTATCGACGGTTCCATCCGTTGTCTGTTGTCGCCGAATTGTGTAATCTGATTGCATGTATGCGCGACGCGAATGGCGTAGAACTTTGTGGAAGGCATGCGGGTCCCAGCGATTACTCTGGAACGTTCGACGACTGATCTATAAAAGCCGACGCGCTCGACCCGCTGATCAGATTTTCGACGACCGCCGATCGTGTTCGCCGCTACCATTGTTGTTTGAGCTTAGCCTGTCTTTAAGGGCACAAGTTCGCCCAATAAAACGCTCGTTTCGTTAATCACAGTTTTGCTGCCTTCTTAACCGTCACTACCACGTGACAATATATATATATATATATATATATGCATATTACGTGCTCTGGCGAAACTAGTTTCAATCTCTATACTTTTGGCATAACGAATGAATTAAAAACCGTGTATTGTTCAGTGTGGCTGATTCGCCTAATGGAGAAGGGTGTAGAAAGAGATAACCAAAAAAATATTTGGCTTTGGTTAGCAATGCACAATTGTAACTCGCTTTTATGTTTATTTGATGCAAGAATATATGCTACCTGTATATTATTTTATTTTTTAATTCGGACAGATTAAGAAAAGACGCCTGCGACAGCTTTGTTCCACCTTTCAGGTGCATGCGTTGAATCCGAGCTTTTACACCGGTTGTAGATCCTGCACTTCGCAGCGCACCTTCCACTCCCGACAGACTTTCTCTCCTCTTCGCATTGGCCAACGTATCATCCCACGAAATGAAACATTTATTCAATCAATCAAATGAAAAGGCGGAAGTTGCTTGCGAGGCTAATCACAATATACAGGGGCCTAATTAAAAAGATTAGCTATAAAAACTAGTTAATTATTACGGCGCTTATTGCGATTGCTACGTTAAAACCGAGCAGTGTGAGGGCATGCTTGCTTAGCGCAAATGCCAAGTTGAGCCCCAGATAGTTCAAGTGGCTGAGGAGTTCTATAGAGATTTATACAGTACCAGTGGCACCCACGACGATAGTGGAAGAGAGAATAGCCTAGAGGAATTCGAAATCCCACAGGTAACGCCAGAAGAAGTAAAGAAAGCCTTAGGAGCTATGCAAAAGGGGAAGGCAGCTGGGGAGGATCAGGTAACAGCAGATTTGTTGAAGGATGGTGGTCAGATTGTTCTAGAGAAACTGGCCACCCTGTATACGCAATGCCTCATAACCTCGAGCGTACCGGAATCTTGGAAGAACGCTAACATAATCCTAATCCATAAGAAAGGGGACGCCAAAGACTTGAAAAATTATAGACCGATCAGCTTACTGTCCGTTGCCTACAAAGTATTTACTAAGGTAATCGCAAATAGAATCAGGAACACCTTAGACTTCTGTCAGCCAAAGGACCAGGCAGGATTCCGTAAAGGCTACTCAACAATAGACCATATTCACACTATCAATCAAGTGATAGAGAAATGTGCAGAATATAACCAACCCTTATATATAGCTTTCATTGATTACGAGAAAGCGTTTGATTCAGTCGAAACCTCAGCAGTCATGGAGGCATTACGGAATCAGGGTGTAGATGAGCCATATGTAAAAATACTGGAAGATATCTATAGCGGCTCCACAGCCACCGTAGTCCTCCACAAAGAAAGCAACAAAATCCCTATAAAAAAAGGCGTCAGACAGGGAGATACGATATCTCCAATGCTATTCACAGCATGTTTACAGGAGGTATTCAGAGGCCTGGAGTGGGAAGAATTGGGGATAAAAGTCGATGGAGAATACCTTAGCAACTTGCGATTCGCTGATGATATTGCCTTGCTTAGTAACTCAGGAGACCAATTGCAATGCATGCTCACTGACCTGGAGAGGCAAAGCAGAAGGGTGGGTCTGAAAATTAATCTGCAGAAAACTAAAGTACTGTTTAACAGTCTCGGAAGAGAACAGCAGTTTACGATAGGTAGCGAAACACTGGAAGTGGTAAGGGAATACATCTACTTAGGGCAGGTAGTGACCACGGATCCGGATCATGAGACTGAAATAACCAGAAGAATAAGAATGGGTTGGGGTGCGTTTGGCAGGCATTCTCAAATCATGAACAGTAGGTTGCCACTATCCCTCAAAAGGAAAGTGTACAACAGCTGTGTGTTACCAGTACTCACATATGGGGCAGAAACCTGGAGGCTTACGAAAAGGGTTCTGCTGAAATTGAGAACGACGCAACGAGCTATGGAAAGAAGAATGATGGGTGTAACGTTAAGGGATAAGAAAAGAGCAGATTGGGTGAGGCAACAAACGCGGGTAAACGACATCTTAGTTGAAATCAAGAAAAAGAAATGGGCATGGGCCGGACATGTAATGAGGAGGGAAGATAACCGATGGTCACTAAGAGCTACGGACTGGATTCCAAGAGAAGGGAAGCGTAGCAGGGGGCGGCAGAGAGTTAGGTGGGCAGATGACATTAAGACGTTTGCAGGGACAACATGGCCACAATTAGTACATGACCGGGGTAGTTGGAGAAGTATGGGAGAGGCCTTTGCCCTGCAGTGGGCGTAACTAGGCTGATGATGATGATGATGAGTTGCGAGATATGCCGTCTTAAACTGTGCTACAAAATACATGCGCGTTCCAGTTGAGTTTCTTAAAACCGTTCGCCGTGTAGTTCAGAGTACTCCTAACGGTAAAGCACGTGCGTTTTTAGCTGTTTTTGGAGGCACACATCTCGAAATTGGGGCTAGACTTAATATTCTGCTACATCAAAAAAGTTTACACCCTTTGGTGGTACCTTGTACCACAACGATAATCGTCATCCGTCTTGCCCGCATTTCCTTTCTTTAACTCTGCGAGCCCGGTACTTTAAAGTCCCGAACGGCTTGCGCGTTATCATCGTGACAAAGCGTTCCCGACAGGAAACTAGCGAGCGCCGAGTTTTCAATAAGGGAAACGCAAGCAAGGCAGATGACAATTATTGTTGTGGGACAAGATAACCCCAATTGGTTGGTGGGTAATAACTTTATTGAATTGTCCTGTAGGTTGGTCCGTCGCCTCGCGGGCCTGCTGGACGGCCCAGAGTTGGGCGCCGAGGTCGGAGCTGCACAGAGCGGCGGCCCACCCCAGCGATAGGGTCTCGGAGTTTAACTCGTTTTTGCGTTGGGCATTATTACATTCCAATAGCATGTGTTTGAGTGTGGCTGTGTCTCCTTAAGGGCGCAAACTTTTCTTGAGAGTGTAAAGAGACATTACTTCAGTACAGTGGTCGGCCTCAAATTCGCAATTGAAATATGTGCACTAAAGTTAATAATTAGATAACATAACCAGTGAATGTCTTATTAGCCCCCTGCACATCGTGATTAGTCATGCAAGTGACGTCCACCACCATGCGATTAGAAACACTTCCGAACTAATAAAAATGGACATGCACGGTATTTCGAACGGTGAAGTCAGTGCTTCTCTCAAAACTTACTTACGCACAAACTAATCGCATGAGAAGTAAACAGTAGATATCAAAGTTACAAAGCTTTTCATTTCTCGCTCCCCCACTCACAAAAATATGAAGAGAAAGAGCAATCCTGTTGTCGCAACAAACGAAAAGAGCTGTCTGATGATGCTCTGCACAATTATCCGGCCATTCGCACTTTGATACGCGATTCCCTCCTTCTCCGAAGTGTGAACGCGAGAGAGCGAGGCGGAAAGAAACGACGCATTCAAGCGATGATTGGAGCGTCGAAGCTACGTGAGTGCCTCTGTGTACAGTGTATACAAGCAGCACTAATGCTGATTGTACGTCACACGTACGTCACGTGCCGCGTAGTCCGCACGCGGGGAAAAGCCGGAGAGATCGGAAGATATGGATTACGACATCACGAGCGAAGCTTTTGATGTGATTTGCATTCTCTGGGAACTGTCACCCAATGTGCAATCTGTCTGTCTGTCTGTCTGTCTTAGTGATTTCAAAAAATTGTGTTAACGTTAAAATAACGCACCGGGTACATTCAGAAGCGCGCAGACTTCGTGGCGGCGGTGGTAGATGGCGCAGCGTGCTCAGAGGGAAGCGCGAGAGAGGAGCCCGGCCGCAGTACGCGCGCCGCACGTGACGCGCATTTCGGCGATGGCATTGTACGATGCGTCGCCATACACATTGCTTCAGTGCTACAATCGCATTAACGTCGACGCTCGTCGCGAGATAGTTCTACTGGAACTATTTTCTTCGTTTTGCTTTCGCCTACACTCAGTGTTAAACGATCGTGCTAGCCTACATCGTGGCGGACAGTTCTGTCTTGCATACTCGTGGGCCTTACTTTAAAACCAGTCGATTTCCCGTTGGAATAGTGACCTCGCCGGCTACTAAAGCGACACACGTACGAGGCTACGAGAGACGCCGTAGGGGGTCCCGGCTGCTGATTGTGGTTTCGACCACTCGAGGTTCTTTACCTAAAGCATGGCACACGAGCATTTTCGCACTGCGTACTCGTCGGGATGCGGCCGCCGTCATGACCGGCAATCGAACCTGCGACCTTGTGTTTAGCAGCAGAACCTGTTAGCCACAGCTGAGCTACCGCGGCAGATCTGTTGGGGGAAAAATACTGTTTCTTTTTCTCATTGTGATGCAGCCGTGTATCATATACTCCCCACAATCAACACTCACATAACATTGACAAGCACGGATCATCGACTTGGCGCTCTTTGGCCACATCTGGCCCTTGCGCCAATAAACTCTACTAATCAATCAATCATTTTCTCATTGTGTCAGTCCTTGTGCATGTGCGTGCACTTGCTTTGGTGGTACGTTGTATGAAAGGGGGTGGCGGGCGAGGTAATCATCAGCTGCGCAGAGATTGGACGGCAGGACGAGCGGATCTTCCACGTCTCGGTCTGTGAAGCACGGCGCAGTGGAGGGCTCCGAATTCATTTTTCACCAGCGGTGTGCTTGTAATTTCAATCACACATCGCACCTTATAAATGCGTTTCACGTTCTCCCCGCGCATGGGCGTCCCTTGACGGTGTGGCCGGCTATATACGGGACTGCTGCGGTGACCTGTGTGCCCCGCCGAGTGACGCTCTCGTTCTTCCAAATGTTTCTGCTAATTCTCGAGTCTCATCGGCACACGCTGTGCATTGCAATGGTCCGACATGGCGCGTACACGTGTACAGCAGTTCCCAGCGATTCAAACGACGCGATAATTGACCCGCATGGACTTTATTGTGCCACTGGTGGACGCTGGGGACACCAAACTGATGCCGCTTGTGATGCATACAACGAAAGCGAGGGCCTCTGTAATGCATTGTGACTGCATCTGGCCTCCCAGCGATCACCAAGCTCGTAATGGTGGCGCAAGAAGTGCCGGCCGCCACGCCCCCCTCCCCTTTTCTTTTTTTCATAGGTATGTTTGTGTATGCATGCGCACAATAAACCCTACTAGTTGGCAGCCGGCGCTCGTGCTGTCTTCCTCCGTTGTCCGTGTTTATTTTGCACTGTTTTCCCCCATGGATTCGTACCAACTAGCTCCGCATTCATACCCTTTTAAAGAAAAAAAAATCATTCGCTGAAGCCGCTGCTGCCTGAACTGTAGTTTGCCCTTCGTTTCACGGCGGTGCATGGTTCCGCGCAGGAACGAGCTCGGCATTCCCTGCACTTCGCGAGCGATGTGGGTGCAGATCTCGTGCGTTGCCGGATCGGTTGTGCGCGAACGAGGACTGGCAACGAACTGGCGTGAAGCACTTCACGAAGTGCATGGGCTGATCGAACCGACTGTTTGGTGCTCAACCGGTGAACTTGTGCTTTCGATTGTCTTAAAACGAACATGACGTACGTCACGTTTATGACAAAACGAAGGATGTGACGTGAGAGCCCTTCTTATTGGCATGCAACGCTTTGGACGCTGATTGTAGAATGTATTGAAAAATAGAGAACCTCTGCTACTACAAACAGCTGGAAATACGCTTTTAGTTGCAATGCGCCCACATCTATGTCTACCTTAATCAGAACTACTTTGGGCGGAAATCAGGAAACAGGCTTACTTAATGGTGTTCCTGATTGACTTGTGAGGAGACCAAGTGTTTGCAAAAGTTTGACAACTATTATTTCTTTCAAACCAGGACTACAGCCATAAGAGGCTAATATGTACACAGTCCGCACAAAGAGCCATTGGCAGCAAAGGGAAAACGGAAATACGCATGCACAAGAACGCGAACAGAAACCGCTCAGAGGAAAGGACGGCGTGCGCCTTTGTCCTCGTTATGCTTCTTCGTGCGGTGTGGCACAGCCGTTCTATGTTAATAGAAAGCGCGCGAGGGTGACAACGTCGGAGCAGCATGTACAGCGAAATGGTGAAACGTTCCAGTGTACAGCTGAGAGACTATGCAAGGCAAATGTCCAGTTGTTGTCGCTGTCAACACTGCTCAGCGGCGAAGCGTTTGCCAGCATTGTTGTCTGAACCTGTACCAAGTTTAGTCGGGATCAACACGCCTGTCTTCGCCTCTACCGCTTCGCGCAAGTGTATGCGCGTGCACGTGGCCTCCTTCGCGGCTCCGTGGTGAGCGACAGTGCAGAGCAACATTCAAGAAAAGGCTGCCCGTCTCGTCTTTGCATGTATTGGATCATGGGCATAATATATGCTCCACTTTGAAAGGCAAATACTTCCATGTCAACGTACACTCTATGCGTACGTCATGAGTCACGTTTATCTCAGTACTGTCAACTATTATTATTATTATTATTATTATTATTATTATTATTATTATTATTATTATTATTATTATTATTATTATTATTATTATTATTATTATTATTATATGGGAAGTGTGCGAGACGACGCGAACGTAGTGCGTCGGGTGGCCAGGAGCAATAGACGATGACAAAGACGACACGATGCGCGAGTTTGGCACGAGCGCGCCAAGCGTCGCAACGAAAAATGGGAAACAAGCATCAATTGGCAATTACACGGGATGCAAACGCCGAAGGTGAAGAAGAAAGGAAAGAGGAGAGAGAACGGAACGTTTCTTTTTTTTCTTTTCTTTTACTTTGCATTTCTCGTTTTCAAATAAGAATTTTCTTTGGCTACCGATTCTTGGCCTATCACCGTTTGTGGGTGCGAGCGATGACAGGTTCAGCATAATCATCATCTACGTCGGCGGCTGGAAGAAGGGAAGGCGGCTGAGATGCACGGTGGGTACGTGTCATTTGTAAAGCTCATCAACATCAGAGGCGCGAGATTGACGGGTGCTTAGACCTGGGCTCGCGAGGCCTGTCCCTAGTGAAAGAGTTACGGTCGGGCATGTCGAAAGGGGTAGCTGGCCCATACTGTCCTCTGGCTCATCCACGCTAAGGACGTTGTTGAAGGGAGGAACGTGTTCTCATAGAGAACGCGGAGTACTGGATTTATTTACCAAATCTACATGAAGAGTGGAAACCATTACATCTCATCAGTCTAGCATGACTAAAACGAAGCACACCGAGGAGCCAAAAAACGGCTGCTTAAAACCCCCTCTGTCCTCCCTAGGTCCAATCGGAGCGTCCAAAGTTATCGAAGGACCCGCATTGGAGGGTGAGGGTTCACACACTCTCTCTCGCACCTTTGTTTTACTGAACACACAGAAAGGAAGGGGCTTCGTAGACAGGGGTTGTCACGCTTGAATCAAGCTGGCGCGTCTTGGTTTCTGAGGTGACCCCGCAGTTAGCTGGGGCGTTTCTCAAACGACCGTGGCGGTTACCGGAGTCCGTGGGGGACCGCCGTAGAACACCCTTTTCCAGTTTTCTTGCTCCCATTGGGCCCACGAGCTGGCTCGAGATCTCTACCGCCGAGCCGCTACGGGGCCCCTCGATGACCGAGGGAGCGGAGAGCGCATTCGAAAATATGGGGAGATCACGCGCAGCATTAGAGATTGGCTCGTAGACTGGTATCCCCGCCAGACCCGAAATTAAACCACAGACAAGCAGTCGCGTGGAGACGACTGCAAACTTATACGTATCCGCACCCTGTTATGGCGAACCACATGTTCTCCGAGGCCAGGAGCGATAGGTGCAATCTTTGTGGGGCGAGAAGGACCCTCAACCACATAATATGGGAATGTCCGTACTCTCCTGGGAGACACCTGGGAGACCCTGCTGCGCAGCTCGGACTCTGAGCTCCAGCTCCGGCTCGTCCAACTGGCTGAAGAGGCTGCTGGGACCCAAGACCTCCCAGCCTGCATCTGAGGCGGCGGCACTCGCCCCCTGACCTGCGTGTCGGGGGGTGGGTAGATCACCTTATCCGTTGGAGAATTAAGTTTATTCTATCTATCTTGCTCCCATTGGTCCGTGAAGTGAACCAGCTAACAATACTCGGTCCGCCAAACGTGTCTCGCCTTGCGGGCGCCGGTATTCTGTTCGTGAGGGGGCGCGTTGTCAGCTTTACGAAGCGATTCGTCGCAGTGGACTGGGAGAGGCCAGAAGGTCACTGCCCCTGCTGACCGATAGTAACAGCAACCAACTCTTCAATTCCCGACGACCTTGCATCTTCGCAGGGCCGTGGCGGCTCTCCTGAACCTGGGCGACGAGACCGTGGGAGAGCGGATCGCCGGCACCAACGACTTCCACTCGATCGCTGCTTGTCTCGTGGAGAGCCTGGGACGTCCCGCTATGACTACTTCCAGACCACAAGGTGACAGTCGAGCCTATCGTCATGTAGGCTGCCCGTAACTGGCTACTCAACTCCGACTACTGCCTCAGGTGGTTCCCGCCATCTTGAACTGGACTGCTCAAAGGCGATATCATCACAGCATACTGGTGAATTCGTTATTTGCTCGTGATTTTCTCAGCTTTTGTTATCCCTTGATAACTTAGTGACGTATCTGTTGACTCCGTTGCTTATTAGTGTGTGACGGGCCTTGACCATCTTTCTGCATTTGATATGTAATGTTAGCCTAGCGTAACTCCAAGTTTGCGTGGTGTTTTAAAATGTGTGTCGGTTTCTGTTATTGGTAAAGTCAGCTTTCGTGTGTTTCCAAGCAGCCTTGTCTTTTTTAAAAGCATCTCGGATGCATGCGTTTCATTGATCCCTTAAAAGAACTTTATCATCACAAATGGCGTCCGCGACAGGACGAAGCTGGCTGTTACGCTGCAAGTACTCCTGCTAAATATAAAGCCTCAGTGCAAAGAGACGAAACCGTTCGTTCGAGGCTGCCCGAACTTACAGTAATGGTGATGCGTGCGGCAGAGCTTGTTGGCGTTGGGCGAACGCATGGGGCTGCAGGGCGCGAAATTAAACTAAAGCTCACGAGGAGATGCTCGCAGATCGAGAGGCTGCGAAGACGCATTTGGAATTAGAGACAAGGATACTAGGGTTACGACTTAAACTGGCGGAGCTAGAGTTCAAGCAAGTCATAATAAAGAAGTTATTGAACGGACCGGATTAATAGTGACGGGTTCAGTCTCCGCGAGAAGCATTGGAGCTAAAGAACGGAGCAGAACAATTGTGGAGAGCGGAGAGACGTCGGGCGGTTGGAACAGGTGAAGGCGGCTACAGTGCAGGGGTGTGAACTTGACGGGTGCTTGGACCCGGGCTCACGAGGCCTGGACGGCTCTGCACTTGCCGACGACCTGGCGTATTCCCGCAGCAGGCTGCGGTTTTCATGACACTGAGCGCTCTCCGGAAGCATGGACGACGAGGCGCGCATGAGTGGGGTGCAAGGCGACTGAAACTTCCGAGACCATCCACTCGATCACAGTGGGGAAAACTCGAGGAATCAGGCTCTGACTACTTCTCGACGGCTAGACGTCTGTTGAGCACATCGTCACATCACCCGTTCCTGACCTGCGTCCGACCCCATGCTACGTTTTGCTGGTGCTATCCCGAAGTGGACTCGTGGACAGCCATCACCGCCTATAACTGGTGAACGCTTTATTTGCTCGCGACCTCTGCTTGTTTTGTTACCGCTAGGCTACTTACTGAACTCTGTCTTCGATCTTGAACTTTTCAGTGCATATCCTGGTATAATAACTATCATCGCAATTTCTTTGCTGTGGTAATTCCTAGTCTGTGTTTATCAGGGCGTGTTTTTTTTTTTTTTTCTACTGATAAAGTTATCCTTGTCAGTGGTTTGCAGCCAGCCTTGTTTTTTATTGGAAGCACCGAGGCGAAACACCGGATGCGTTTTCTGTTATTCTCTAAAGAACGTTATCATAACAAGTGCACCAGTACGAAGGCTCCGTAGCTATTCATGTAAACAAATTCATGTAAAACAGCGTGTTAGCAGTCGTATAAGTACATGGTTTGTTTGTTTCTAAGGATTAAACCCTTTTTTATTGTGATAGCAAATATATGGACACTCCAAGCGGCCTTTTGCCGTCGGCGTCGCCGTGACGTTCTGCATATGTGCATGGTATACGCCACGCTACATGCGGTATACGCGGGTTATATTGGCACACCATTCTATCACTAAAGTTGCTCATAGCAGGTCTTACATTCTTGACAACCATTATTCCTCGGAATTTTTAGAATAGCAGCCCACAAACAAATGCATGGCACAAAACACCGACGGCGCATGTCTTTCATCTTAAATCTTGTCAGACATCAATATTAAAAGTGCGGAACATTAGAGAGATTTAGAATAGAGGCCCCAATAGTTTGGGGCCCCAAAGAGCTTTGCGAGTGTTAGGGTTGGGGCACGCAGGAGTGAAGAGTTTAGAATAGGGCTTTGCGTTTGCGGATAGCGTCTTGCGCTGACAGCGCCACTACGGCGTCAAAGAAAAGCTATTAGAAATAATTAAATAAAATATACCGTTTTATGATAAGAATAGTAATTTTCACTTTCGTGTATTCGCGTTTAATTACAACTTAGAGGTTATTCTGTAACAGTCACTTCTCCTAGCTTGTGAACTCCACGCGTTACTACGAATCGAACCCAGTGTGGTGCTAGGTCGTCGCTTCGATGGGTGCCGCCATATTTGTTTACGCTAATCTTTTAGGGCAACTTTTGGGGCTCCCGCTAAATCAGTGAAACAGCGTGCTCAACGCAAAACCCAAACGCAGTTTGCGTCTCGCGCATGCGCAGTGGCCCCAACGCTATTTCTTCGGGGCCCCTATTCTAATACTCTCTATTAACTGGGCTCAAACCTTAAAATGGTGTAATTTCACTGGCGCGGCTGTGCACAACATCCGGGGTCGGCCCACGAAAGAGGTTTGAAACATACCCGATACGGAAAAGTGGTGGTAAATTCGCTAGGAAAGGCGTTGGCTTTTATTAAGAAACAAATGAAGTTGTCCGATGGCATGATTCAAACATACAATCCCTAGCACATCATCCCGATTTTATTTATCTTACGCACTGCCACTGCAGTTAGAAGTCTTACACTTTGTGAAATATTCTAACATGTTACTATTGTATTCATTGCTTCCGCCCGTTCTTTTTTTTTATTTTTCGTTTAGAACTGAGCTTATAAAAGAACATTTTAAAAAAAATTGTTCAATAGTCACCCAACCATTTCCAAGCGCGAACGCGGCCTCCGCAAACCCTCTAGCCTCTGGGCTGCAGGGCACAGAAGCCGAACGCGCGATGGCAAGGCACCGCAACATTTCTGGCGGCAAATTGATATATATTCGTCTCATTCATCTATTCTTGCTTTTTGCTCTATAATCCAAAATAAAGTACTGCCGTGATTGGAAAGGTTACTCGGTTCGTTTATCCCGCCGCAATGGCTATATAGCCGTCTCACCATATAGCTACGTTCTCACAGAAGCCGAACAAAGGCTTCTGTATTGAATTTGGTGCCCTCTCTCTGTCCGCACACACAAGGCGTACGTGCGTGCCCGCTTGTGCTCGCGTTGGTAGAAGACAGACCACCGAGAATGAGCGATTCACGGTGTTGTGTCAGCACTGTTTACAGATCGCTGTTCCTTTGATGCCACGGCCGCCGGTTCCTTTATCGCTTACTGTATTTTGCTTCTCCACACAAACTGCACTCAGGAGTACAGGAAGAGACTAAACGCTCTGCACGTCTGAGAAAGTCCCCCAAATGCAGCTGCGGCGCGCCGCTAACACAAATGAGCTCGCGTGTGCGCTGTGAGCCCAAGGACAAAACATTTCTTAATCACGGGAAACAAACGCAGGGCCAAAATCGCGCCGAACTGAGGCCGTATACATGCACAAACATGAACCAACGTTGCTTGCTGCGCTGCTTCTTCCGTGACCTTGCTGAATATGTCACTGGTCGTGGGCCCTCCGGTCGCGGCGCGACCGGAATATTTTTCACCATCGATTGCCACTTTACGGCTCCCCCCTTTTCGCTTCTTGATGTTTTAATGTTTCAAGTTTATCGCTGTTCGGGATAAAACCGTCATCTGATAAAACCGATCGACCTTCTCGCGTCTGTCATTCCTGTCCCGTCGTCAAGCTGCATGCGCTGTACTCCAAACGACGGTGCGAGCGCGTATGCGCGCCGTGCTATTCGCTGCACTCGCTGCTGCTGTTGTCTGATCACCAGATCTATAACTCTGCGACAACCTGTTGTTACATTCGACTGGTCGTTTACTCTGTTACAAAATTACTTTAGTTGCATTATTTCGGCTTTTTTAATGCTATAGAAGTGGTTGTCGTCGGCACAGATACATTTACATTGTTAAACGGCCTCCAAAGCTTCTCACGAGTCATCGAAAACGACTTGTGAAGTGTGCAACGTAAAAATTACAATCTCCGGCCGCAAAACCGCGCTACAGCGTCGGCCACCTGCCGTGCCACCGCGCTACAAACACACTTCCCCAATGACTTCGATATCGGTAGTTCGCCTGTGTTGCAACGTCACGTAAACGAGCGAACGTGTTGACTGGCGAACCTGTGTAAACTCTCTTGGAGAGAATTTGCGCGGAATTTGCTCTTGCGTCTTGGATGAAGATTGATCAGAGTTGCTGGCGATGGAGGTGCATGGGGAGGTGACTTGCACTGCACGCTTTTAGCGAGGCTTCTCTCTCGCGCGCGAGGTCGTCGTCGTCCGATGATGAAGAGCACATGTGCGTCCCACGGCGGCAGCAGCGGCAGCCCTGCCTCCTCCTCCGCTCCCGCGACGCGCACCGACGCCTCCCCTGCTGCGGCCTACTCGCTACTGGGTCCCCGCACGTCCTCCACATGCTAGCGGCGATACCGCGCATCAACCGTGGCACAGTGAAACGAGCAAAACCGAAACGATTTAGGCTGGTAAGATGTATTCCTTCAAGTATACTTCCATTCATTGGTCAGAAAAGGGCTGGTCGCTGGTGGATCAGAAACGAAAGCCACACTCTCGAGTTTCGCGCCGAAACATCGGCGCCGGTACGTCAGTGTGACGTCACGCATTTTCAAGTATTAAATGTTGTATTTTGGCCTTCCTGGCGCAAACTTCCAAACCTTGCTTGGTTGATTCATCGTTTTATTGTGATAGCAATTACACGGACACTCCAGGCGCATTTATGCCACCGCTGTCGCCGTGGTGTTCTACATAAAGTCCAAGGGCAACAACATCGCCGCACGCCATATGTGCGGGGGTAAGCGGACGATGGCGGCTCAAACTCGCGCGCGAAATGGGGGACGGCGCGTTCAACTCACGCAGCTGACGCGGCCCTATCTTGAAAGCGATCTGGACAGAGTGCGCAGAGTGCTAATAGCTTCGTGTGCGCTGTGTTTTCGCGCTGATGCGAGAGAGCACGAAGGCCAATTCGCTCGCTATGGCTGCCGCCCTTCCTCACTCCAGTGTTTTCATAGCGAGTGACATGTGCTCATGATTACCTGTGCGCGCGTGACACCATGCTTGTTCAGTTAGTAAGCGAATGCTTACCAGTTTGTACGGCCGATAAATATTATCCTTTCTTCGTATAGCTGCCTACTAATTTGTTATCGCAACCGATGCTTCGTCTTTCGGGCGATACTGCGACTATTTTTTAATGAAATGCAATAAAACATAATTGACAATTTGTATAAAGGCAGCAAATGTAATTTATGCTGGGTTCTATTCTGGAAATCGTCAAGTCCCGCCACATTGTGAAAATCTGTAATGGCAGCAGCCGACTGTGCCCATCAGAGCTGACAAGCTGGCGAGTTCGCCAAGAATAGCACTGCTGGACATGCAATCTTTGACATAAATGAATCAGCAAACGAATATGTTTCTGATGCAGCATTATAACTTCAGCGCAAGAATAAGGCGATCGGAAGAGCCAGATTTTTTCTTACGTTTACAGCCTTATGAAGTAACTATGAAGCCAGAACACTGTCCGTTTTCTTCATATGGGTTATACATGACAAGACACATGCACAATGGCATGACGAACAAGTTTTTCTTGAGAACCGAACAGGTGAGAAAATCTATTATTACGAGTCTCGCACTAGCTTAGAAAACTTATCAGCAGGAATAGGGGAGTTTCATTTAACGCAATCTTGCAAAGCGGGAATAAATAGCAATAATGAAACGATTCATAATCATGCACAATTTAAGGCAAAGGTATGCTATAAAATGCAGTTGGGGCCTTGAAACTTTCATAGCCATGAGGGGAACTGGCCACTTGAGAAACAGCACTTGTGTGCGGTAACCACGACTACTGACATCTGGTGCTATACTGGAGATTGTCACATTCTGCCATGTGGGCTTTTAGCCAGTCAAAGATGACTAGATACAATGGTGCATGCACTGAACCATGTTTCAGATCCACAGGATTTACAATCAATAGCAAGCCTTGTGTATTTGTAACTTGCTACTGTGTTCTCAAAGTCTTATAAAATCACTAACTCCCGTATTCAGAAATGCATCTTAATTTGAAGCCCATGCTTGACTTGATTTAAACGACGCCTGTCGTAAATGCACCAAAAGAAACGCAATGAGAGTCTTCGGCGCGTTCGCAGCAGGCGTCATTTATATCAAGTCAAGCATGAGCTTAAAGTTAAGTCGCATTTCTGAATACGGAGGTAAGACACTTTCCCATCTGCCCTATATACTTCTTACCACAAGAAAGGGCAATCCTATAAATGACATCGCTAGTGCAGGCAACGAAGGCGATTTGTGTTTCCTTTCACATTCCTTTGGTCTACTATCACCGCCGTTACGATGGCATGCATGGCCCCAAGAAGTTTCAGAGGGGCTGAAAAAACTGTTTTTGACTGGTGTGCTACATTTTTCATATTAGGGGTTACCTTGTGGCAAGAAGTACATTGGGCAGACAGTCACGTACCTTAATTATAGACAACAAAAGAACTATGCCTAAAATGCACATTATGGGTGGCTTTCCATTCATCGTAAATCCTGAAAATGTGAACCATTGTTCAGCTAATGCACCGTTGCATGCTTCATGCATGACAGGCTCACAAGGTAAATCACTGAGGCTGAAAATATTTTAAAATTAGGTCCCGAGTACAAAAGCACCCCAGCTGTTATTTCCGATAAGGAAGTAGTTGTTCTTAGGAGGTAATCATTTACGCATTCCTGGTGGCTTCGTGTGAACGTATAAAATTGTGCTCTGAAAAAATAAACCTTTGTTGGTTGTTTTGCACTTAGTGTGCATTGTTCTTTCTGTGGTCATTCCTCCAGCGCTATACAAGACCATAAACCAACAAGGCCAAATTTTCTCTAACAGCACATTCGCTGCCGCATGTGTTACAGGCTGGCAACAAGCAAATATTTTCCCCCCTATGTGGTTGTGCAAATGCAGATCTTTGCTTTAATGTGAATGTGACATTGCAGAAAATCAATGCCAGTGATAAATCCTTGTTGCTTCCGAATGCGAGCACAGTGGCAGCATATCTCTGGAGCTCAATAAAAATGAGAGACTCCTCGATAGGTGGAAATTCACGCGAAATATATGACGTGTGACCCACCTTTAAGTCATGGTGCACAAGAACTGGGAAATCAAAAACTGCTGCCACAGTAAACATGTTAAGCTGTCACAGCTGCTTGGTGCAGTAAAGTATCATCGTCACCAGCTAATGTGTGTAGACCTCACAGACGTGCAAACAAACATGGGCCTCTCACTCGCATCCTGAAGAGCCCAGAGAAGAAAGGCATGTGTTGTTTATTAATAATTATCTTACAACTTCGAGACCAGGGCTTCCAGCTTGGAGGCACGACCATCAAAACATCTCAGATGCAGTTTTAAACAGTGCACAAAGAATCACAGATGCAGAACACCTGAAATAATAAATAAGCAATTTAGCTGTTCTCACAGCCCGAAATTTCAAATCCCACGGCTCAGCAACACTCTCAACAATTTATGTTACAAACAGTAAAGCTTTGCCAAATGAAAATGGCAGCATATGTCGCCATGGTAGTCAGCTTTCAACAGCACAGCAATGCAAGAATTTACAAGTTTATAGGTTGTGCAAGCTAGCACTTTGAAGCCAAAGGTTGCTGTTGCAAAAAAGTAATGTGCTGCAGCAGTGTGTTCAGTGACAAGCTACTGCAGTGTACTTCTCATTTGCGTTATTTCACAAGAACTGTTCTAGTGACACATTAGCCATACTTTCACAGCTCGCAGCTTCAGTTGTTTACCACATGCATACAAACGGAGCAGTTTGGATTCGGAATGTCTACAGTGACGAGGAAAATGCCTCAAACGTCAACAATTTTTTCAAACATTTTAAATCTTTCGAGGTTCACTGCTGTCACATGACGATCACTATTCTTGTGGACATTTCCTTTTTAGCAAGTTACATTTTTAATGTGATGTTGACCAAATGCAGCATAGATTGTCATGCAACCTAGTTAACATGAAGATTGAAGTGCCATGGCAGCATAGTCATTAATCCACAGTAATGCAAGTCAAAATGTCTTTACCACTATGCCATGCCAACGAATGGAACTCTCGCCACTAGTAAGCATTCATATGTCAATAAAACTCAAGGCAGTGCCTTATAAAATGTTATCATTACGACCAAACATCTGTCCTCAAAAAAAAAAAAAAAGCTAATAGTAAATAACATACTGAGTTTTTAATGGTTCATGTGGAAAGATCTCCAGACTGAAAATTACAGTAAACCCAAAAGCGGAGTACAAGGATGAAATAGTGGCATGGTGCGAAGTATGCCATATTCTATTCCCTAAGCAAAGACACAATTATTTAATCGTAAATCTTAGTTTCCTCTTATTCTCATTTTCCTTACAGTAATGTCTATTTATTCAATGCAGATCTGCATCAGATAATGCTATATCCAAATATTCCTGCTTCGTTTCATCTTGTATATCATAATTTTAGGTGCTTTTACCATCTGATTCTTGGTCAATCTCCCATAGTTGCACTGAGGATCAACCAGTGAACCAGCAGGTTTCAAGGCATGGGGGCTAAAGAATAGCCAAGCAGCGATTCTACAGTTGCAGCTGGCCTTCCGCTGCTTTTTCTTTTTGTGTCGGGTACATAGTGATAGAAGGAAATGCCCACAAGAATGACATGACAACTACTGTCATGACAAAAGAATAGCGTCGACTGTACGAAATAGTGTAGCCATAATCTGCAGCACTACAAAATGATGAAATAGACGAGGGTATTGCTGAGAATCCTCTGATGCCAGAAGAGCTGTAGTCATCTCAAGCGTCTATAATAGGCAAGAAAATGTGAAAATTTGATTTAATACTAGCTGGACAATTGCCAGCTGCTACACATTGCACGGTTACAGCACAGCTTCCATCACGATACACACTTCATGTGGTGCATAAAAATGAAGTTGCAGCCCTTGAGAATGCATCAAACTACACAATCACCACCAGCGGACGTATTCTCTGGCAGCAATTTTTAATAATTGCACCACATTCGCAAGATTTGGCAAGACTCCGCCCACAAAAACCAATGAGAGCTCCTTGCTTGTGTTTGCCTTTGCCCTGCTTACATCAAGTGCAGATTCTTGTAGAATCTTGCAAAGTGATACAGCCGAAAGTGATCACCCGAGAACACGACTCCAGATGTGACAAACCCATCAAATAAGTTCAGCTGAATCCACTTGTGTCAAGAGATCAGTGTTGCATTACATTGCTTAAAGCACTACAGCAGTCATATAGGACACATCAGTTTTTGCTGCAAACAATGCACCGTGGATGACAGCCAGCAGCAATCCTGCTCTTTTATGTCTTGATGCGACAGCTAACGATTCCTAGACTAGCCCTAGCAACTTACGCATACTTGAGCACACTTCATGAAAGAGTCATCCAGGGGGAAGTAAACTCCGACAAAAGTCCTCAAACTGAATGTGACGTGGCACTAGTGAGGAAGTTGCAGAGTGCCATTCCACTTCTATGTATTTGTGTCAACGACCACTCTATTGTAAAGATACTGCCATTGCTTTGGAGATGATTGTAGAGGTTACCATGGCATTTGTTCTCATGCCAAGAGCAACACATCAGAGCGATGCAAATCGCTCTCTATGATAGACAATCTTTTTTTACTGTGCATGTTCTGCACTCAATTTCGGTATATGTTCTTCAGATGTCTGGTTCTCAGAGACTGCTTCAAAGCATCATTTTTCCTAGCAGAACAAGTAGGAGCTGCATTTTCTTCCAGTGCTGAGTAATGCTCTGTACACGTCTATTCTGCTAGTTTTCCAAGCCTAATATACATGATGATCAGCACAGGATATGTAACATATCCTAATGACAGATGTCTTACATTGACACCAATGTGTACTTTGCTGCAGTAAATCTGTGCTTACTACATTACTCTGTTTTGCTTTTGCACTTCTGAGCAGAACTAGTAAGAACAAGCATAAATATTAACATCAGTTGCCCAATTAAGGTAAGTGTCCCATCACCAAGCACCTGATGGTAGTTGGTTCTATTCAAACTACAATGAATTATATTCTCACAATCGGAATAGACGCTAGTGCAGCTACAGCACATCAAAGCACCAAGCGAGCCTATCATTTGACCATAAAGCTAGAGATGTCAGCATCCAAAGCCATAAGCAAGGCAAACACCAGACCAAGAGACAGCCCTGGGCATATGCTCACACAACCTTCTCGCTTGATAATAAATAAGGAAGGGATGAAAGAAAGCCTGGAACAGTGATTCCACATGCTTACCGTGAACTTTGAAGTGATTCATTGAATCCCAATGGTTCATCTAATGCAAGCTCTTTTGTTTCATACTCCCAGATACATTTTGCACTGGTCAATTTACAACAGGTATGTGCTCTCCACCTATTGCATAATCGTGGATTCACACAATGGTGCCAGTTGTCAATTTATAGAGCCGATGGTGCATCATGTCGTGATATCAACAAGTTGTGGCAACCAATCTACATTCACCCCTAATGAAAGTCCACTAAATCGGGGCCAATATTATGTAAGGATTCCTTTTATGCAGTTCTATTCCTTTCTTATCACTCACTGCTCACAACCAGCTCATTGTAGTGATAACACAGGTGGAGTGTCACTTAAACCACTGGCAAATAAGAAAAAGGAAAAAAATAATATTGCGGCATTACCTCTGCTCAGGGTGCCATTTTACTTTGCGGTGCTGGCAGGTAGCAGACGTGAATTGAAGGCAAGACAATACATTGCGTCGGACAACTGAGGTGCAGTTCTTTTTAAAGGCAGCCACACAAAAATTGGCAGGCAGTGGCTTTCGGCCAGTACATCGCTCTTTTCCTAATCAATCTTGGCACAGGAATTCCTGATGCAGCTGTTCAGGAATGGCATTTCCCAGACTTTCTAACAGCAATTTGTCTATTTTGTCTGATCCTTCATCTCCTTCATTCTACGTACGAATGCTTTTTGTTGGAAGGAAGCCTATGAATTTCCTGTGATGTCACAGATTCATCAGCAAGCTCGTCCACCGGGATGAACTTATCCCTTTCACAACACAGTCTTGCCTTGCTCTGCAACATATGGCTCAGCTGGAGGTTCAAGAAACGCTATGTTGCTTCTGCAGGTTAAAAGAGTGTCTAATTATGGCATGAGACAGACATGAAACATTTTTTTTTTTTTTTGTAAAGTGCACTGTCTTTAGTGCTTCCATAGAACTCATTAACCCTTTAATCCCCAATCCCGAGCTGTACTCGTCACGGGAGGTTGTACCAACATCGCTAATGACGGCTCACATTCATTCAGCGCGATGCTGTGCTGCTCCCACTGCCAAAGACAAGTTAAGGGTGGCTTTGAGGGAAAGATGCCCTCAAGAGCAGCATTTCCTTTCTTTTTGAGTTAATTCTGACCAGAAACCAATCAATCAATACATTTTCAGAATGACGTAGAAAAATGTATGACAACATTAGAAAGTTTGGGAAATTTGGTTCATTTCTCTAGAATAAATTTGGAGGTTAAAGGATTAAAGTGGGCCCAGCAAGGCATCAAATGCAAACTTTTCTTCAAAGCTGTAGCGAAAATGAAGCAAATCTTGTTTCAGTAACCACATAAGTGTAAACGTTGTTTCCAGCATTAGATGCCTGTGAGGATTTTTGCTATGAATAAAACACTTTTTGCTATGAAATTTGGATAAGAGTACTCTGGAATGCAGACTTAGGAATCCATTCTGGAAGCGTGGATCTTATGTTCTATGACACACAAGTAGAGAATAGCCTGGCTATAACAGTTCTACAAAATATTTTTGCCAGCACTAACGGTGCTCAGTTGTGAGCCTGTAGACCATATCTTAAGGCTTTTTCTTTTGTTAAAACAACATGCAATTGTTTTTTTGCATGTAGCACTTACTTCTTTATTCAACATCACAAATAGCATCACCAAAGAGGAGGAACAGTACTGGCTGAATGCAGATGTCTGAAACTGCAAAAAGAGTTTCCATAAAATTGGAGGAGTGTGTCCTTCACACAATTCCCACAAATGATCTTGCATATACCAAGAAGATGGTGAAGAAAACAGATTACAGAGCATTGAAGACATACCACAGTCGGGGAAAAAGAAAAAAAGAGTAAAAAAGGGATGGAAAAAAAAAAAACACTCTCACAGGCAACAGTCCCCAACAAAACAAATGATCGATTCAGTAAACAATGTCCTCATTAAGTTATCGACTTAAACGAAATCAACACAGCCCTCCCTTGATGCAGGTGCCTTGGGCAGCAGTGTGTCTGCATGGAAGCTGTCTGGTTTGGCTCGTCGTCCGCATGGAAGACACTGCCTCACTGTCGTGGACCACAAGGGTGTTGCTGTCTGTCCTCTGCCTTTCCGGCAGGGTCACACGCACACTTCCTGTCCTTTGCCAACATTAGACCGGTAGAGTGGCCCATTCCGGCCACATTCTTGGTCAGCTACTGCGATGGCCGGAGGTCAGACAATGCGCATGCTTTCCATGGAGGACTGCAGAGTCTGCTTGGGATAAAAAAAAGAAAAAAAAAGAGTTGTGCACATTTGAACAAAGCAGAAACAAAGGTTTCATTAGCAACACGTCACTGTTGACATATAATAATGGTGACTTCATTTTTGCCATGCTACAGTGAAACCTCATTAAACCGTAGTTGGCCGGAGCTCGGAAAAAGTACGTACTAAATGGTAGTACTGCTTGACCGAAATAGCATGAAATCGCCCACTTGCCTGTCAAAAACGGAAGAGTGTGTGATGAAAGGGGAAAAAAGATGCAGTATTTATTTACTTTGCGTGACAAAAGTGTTATTTTCGTTTGATGCTGCGGTGGCTTAGCAGTGACGACGGCGGCCTCAAACTTACTGAAGCTGCGAGCCAGCTTTTTCAACCAGCCCCCTCTTCTCGGCAAACACTCGCATTGGAGATTCCTCGTTAGTGTTGCATATTCTCCGTGCGCGGGCGCGGTAGCGTTGCAGAAGTCGCGGTGCACCTTTTCATTGCGGGGTGCTGTTCTCGTCGCAACGATTGCATTTGTGAGGCTGACATAACATGCAGCTTCTGCCACTGTTAGGCCTGAATCGTACATGCTGTTGCTTTCCGTGTCATCCTTATCACTGTCGCTAGGCGACATTTCGGCAAAACATAGGCAACAATGGCGAAAAGTCAAACCTCGCAGCAGACATCTCTTCGCGGTCGCAGCAGCACTGCCAAGCAACTTCTTCACATTCCAAATGCTACACACCGTAGTCAACAGTAGACCCATGTTGTGTGCCAGCGCCGACTTCTTCGTGTCACGTTCGACAGCATGAACGATGTCTAATTTTTCTTCTATGCTGAGCACCCGGCGTCTTTTTTGTCCGAGCTTCGGCATGACGCGAGTCCTTGCTTAAACGACGCCACAACGCTCTCTGGGACAGCGCTGAAATGATGTTGATGTGGCTTCACGCGCAAACGCACAGGGCACTTGGAGGCCGTTGTTCAGATCTCTGAGGCTTGTTGTTCTGCTGGGCCACCCGATGGGGACGATGCACCGCCGTGTTTGTGCGACTAAAAGTGGAAACACTACACATTAACCAATACGTATGCAATAAGCTGATGCGGTTTATGCGAATACAAAACACATTATGTTCAATGGCCGCTGAGTCGGATTTGACTTTACTACTTTTAAAACGAAACTACTGTTCAAGCGGGTACGGTTTAACAAGGTTTTACTGTACTATGATCGTACAGGTTCTCAAACTAAGCTTTAAACACCTCAAGCCGTATTGCATGGGTTATTCAATATTACATGCTATCAGTGAGTGATAAAATGAAACTGATTTGGAGCACCACTGCAAAACAACAGAAAGCCAAAACACATAGATAAGAAATATGGCTCAACAAATGACTAAACATGTCTTAGAACTTCACTTTTTATCACGGTGCCTAGCGTGATTTCCACCAAGTCTTCTAAACAATGAGTGCAGTAAAAATCAACACACTCCTTTGGGCAATCTGTGCAACTGAGGTTTTAAAGTGTGCAGCCTATGGGAAGAGTTCTTCTTTTTAAACAGCATGCTGTCGCTGTACTGCTGGTTATTCATAAGCAGAGGTGGGCAAATGCCCCCGACTGCCACACTTCTCTTATCTTCTGTTTTCTACAATTTCAAATAAACAATTTGCCCAACCCTCAAGCTTAGTATACAACACCGATTGTCTAGTGCCATTCCTATTGTCAAAGCGCGCCACACTGTTTTGCTTTTAGATGCCTGCCCATTCTCTGAAATTCTACTCAGCCATGCTCACTTGGATTCAAACTCACCAATCTATACTCAGCTGGGCTCACTCGGCCTGAGACTCACCAAACTTTTCTACTCAGCCGAGTTCACTTGGACTCAGACACACGAAGAAAATTCTATTCAGCTGGGTACACTCGGACTCACACTCACCAGAATTACACAGCCAAATGCGGATGTATCGAACTCGAAGGGGATTGCAAAATAGTTCAATATACTGTATCAAAAATTCAATATATCAAATAAAAATTTTATACAGAAATTTTCAAGGGGATTTTACAGTTGTTCGTTTTCGTTATACACAATTCGTTACATCCGGGTTCAATTGTACGGCCAGGATCACTTGGGCTCATTCAGACCAAGAAACGTCTTCTTGGCCCACAGATCTCACGAACTCAGACTTTCTCTTGAATTGAACATACCAATGACAAAAAATACCTTCATATCAAGCTAATATATAACGAATGCAGAGGGATTACAAATGATTATAATTTAGAAAAGAGTTTGTGTGATAGTCGTTAATATACAAGAAATTTTCCTTATTTCTTGTCCATCATGATGTCTTGTAAGAACCAAGTAAGTAAGTATGGTGCTCAACCTTGGTAGTGCTGATTTATTTTGCCTAAATACCGTATTTACTCGAATCTAACGCGCACTTTTTTTTGGATAGAACAGGTCCAATAATTGCATGCGCATTAGAATCAAGTATGACCCTAAATCTGTGTTACCATAACGCCATCGGCACTACAATATGGCTGCCTCGTACATGTGTTGAGCCCAGCTGCTGTAGCTTCCTCCATGTGCTGTAGTACGTGCGCTTAGGTTAGTCCACCATCCGTCTTCCTCTTTTCTGTGTTTTCTCAATCAGCATGAAAGTGCTGACTGCGAAGACACGCCGAGTTCATCATGAAGCCGCAATCAAAAGGAAAGTGTGTGCGGAGATGGACGGAAATCAAGCCGCATCATGGGCGTTCCGAGTTCCTGAGACTTGCATGCGGGACTAGCACAAACAGAAGAGGCATTCTATTCCGGCAGCTGCTGCGTACGGTGTGCGACCACACGGCTGCTATCTTGAAAGAAATCTGCGGTGGAGACGAAGTCTACACAACTAGGCGCACCGCACTATGTTATCGTCGCTTAGTTCGCGTGGAAACGAAAGGCCGCACAAAGGTCAATTCGGTTGCTCCTGCTACCGCACTTCCTCCCTTCAATGGTTTGAAATAGAGTTTCTGCGATCATTGAGTGAGACGTGTTCATGTTTGCTTGTGGGTGTAACACCATGCTTGTTTATTTAGTAAACCAATGTTTAAATGTTTATAATAATAAAAAAAAAGAGATAAAGATAGAACTACTAAAATGGCCAGTAAAACTACTATTCTTACTATTCGTATAGCTGTCAACTAATTTGCTATCACAATTGATGCTTCGCCTGCAACTTTCTTTATCACAACTTTAGCTGTTTGCGAGTACACCTGTTTTTCCAAATGAGAGAAAGTTGTATTTCTGTACGAAAGAACGGGGTGCGCAGTGCTGTAAAGCTTTTTTTTAGGCCAGGGCAAACGGGTGCGCGTTACAATCGAGGGCGTTCTTTTTTTCCTTCTTTTTTTTTGGTCATGATAAACAAGTACGCATTACAATAGAGCGCACATTAGAATCAAGTAAATATGGTATGCAAAAGGGATGTTTAAAGAATATGCAAATTCTTATTTGTGTATGCGTGCAGTGTGCATGTGCATTTTTGGCAATTCGGGATAGGTCACAGTTCTTTCTTTCTAGCACCATTAAATGAAGGCTTGCCTCATAAACAAGTTTTCCCTGCTTGAAATGTGGGCAAGCAAGCTTGACTATGCGCAATTCCACTTATCCACAATTTACTACAGAACTGCAGGAGGTTTGCTGTAACACTTTTTGGTGTCAGACATAATGCTAGGCACTTAGAATTTGTTAAGTCCCGTTTGGTTCACAAAATCAACCGTAGTTTTGTCTATGTCACTACATATGTACCGTAGGTACAGATGTGCAAATTCCAGCAGTGACATTGCTGACAACCTTATCTGCTGTTAGTCATGCTGAATGCAAGCATCAAACACGCAGGATGGAAACGATCTGAGAAGGAGTGTCATGTGATCATCCTGAAACATAATAATAATAATAATTAAAGAGAGAGAGAGAGAAGCGCATGGGAAATAGGCCCTGACCAATTCATGTGAAAGAAATTTTTACCTGCTGAGTACGTGGAATGGACAGCACACGATGAAGGCACCACTAAAGTTTACTACATACGATACAGTGTTTGAAAAAGCCCAATAACTATGCAGGGCCTACTCCTGAAAACTGGTTGCCCAGATTGGCTCTAGAGAGAATGTCGAGGGGCGGCATCATAAGAGGCTGGCTTGCCGAGGCTAGCCACTTGGCATCGTGCTCCCTGTTTATTTACATTTTCCGTCCATCAAGGCACCAAGTGTGTGCCTGCCTCATCTCATTCTTCTCGAAGGTTGCTCTGGACACTAAGCATTTGGAATTTGGAGCATTTGCACTGGTTGTTCTGCATAGGCAACACTAGTACCACTCATCAAAAGCAACGCCACAAGCATAGTTTAGCATCAGTACCAGCAAATGCGCAGTACCGTGACGTCACGTCACGCTTGTGGGGATGCTTGCTTCTCACATGACCCCGTATGTTTTCCCCACATGGCTCTTGCATCTCCCGTAATCCAGCTCTTTTGCGTAGCTAAGTGCCGGCGGCAGTTGGAGCAGTTGCTGATGAGTACGAGAGAGGGTGCAAGTGTTGTGCTGCTAACACTACCCAATGGTGGTGCTACTCGGGCACAAACGGGAGTAAATGGCCTGTGCCTCTTTGTCTTGGGGGAGGCTAACGCACGTACATGTCGCGAGTGCGCCAACACGCTTTGCGGGACTGTCCTTAGAAAGCTTTGGACCGGGTCACCAGGATGGACGAACTCAATCGTTGTTGGCTATGTTTTCTTTTGTGTTTAGGTCGGCAAAATAAACAGAACTCGCTCAGACTCTTTCACAAATTGTATTTTTTGCTCAGGGCTCACTCAGATTGACTCATGGGTTGGTCCGAGTTCGAGCGAGTCGACTCATGAGTGAGCTTGAACTTCAAAACCTTAGACTTTAAACCGACCATACATACAATCAGAGTTACTTTTCTGTGCTTTAACAATATGAACTGTCTTTTTCTCATTTAACCTCACATTGTCACTGCACCCTCTCCCGCCCTCCCTCACCTCAACAAGTAACGAGGGCAGATGAGGTTGAAGGCCCTCGTGAGGATGCCCATGTCTGTTCATAAGGCGGAGATTGATGGGCTCTGTGGATATTTTTCGTTTCTGCGTCAAAAGTGCCAGCACAAGGCAAGATTTGCACCTCGGCCTTTTAGGCTAGCATTAAAATAGTGGTTGCGAAGACACGCAATGGATGTTATAATTACTTAATTTAAAGCGATTTCACAAAAAGTAGATTGAAGCATCACATGCAATTAGCACTGCAAAACCAATCATACAGGTTGAAAGACCATGCTATGACATGTGTGTTGACAGATGCATGAAGGTCATGAGTGCATTAGAAATGGGCAATATGTTCACTTTCCGACTATCTGATGCTCCTGAAAAACCGCACCGCAGGTAACAAGCCTGTAGAGTGATAAATCTGAACATGCCACGGCTGCTAAGCTATTCATGCCTGTGCTTCCATTATACAGCGTATTAGCGCACTATAACCCTCACTGAGGGTCTGTAAGGCTTCTTAACAAAAGCCAGACCCTGGAATGCTCCCCCCCCCCCCCCCCCCGTACCTTAATGTCCCACAGGATGAGTCTGCCATCCATGCCCTGGGTGCAGACACGTGTCGCATTGTCCCGCTCACCCTGCACCAAAGTCACCAGGGTGATGGCATTCTGGTGCGCCGTATCCAGCAGGGTGTCACCTCTGCTCTCCATCGCATGCTTGTCCATGTTGAGGAACTTGCGCATGGCACTGCAGACCAGAGAAGCAATAAGACTGTGCCTCCCACATCAAGTTAAATAAGGGTTCAGCTTAACTAAAGTTCATGAGGAAGTGAAATCCTAGGATAATTTTTACTTGGCAGCAGCTCATACCACTACAACTATCTAAGGTGGGAACTTGAGTCTTAGACCAAACATTTAAAAAATCTTCATTCTTCAAGTTATGATGCTGTAAACTTGTAGATCTGTGTAATGTTATGTGCTTTGTTTTAAATATGAGGTCCATTTTCATTGACCTCCTTTGGTTATAATTTTAGCAAGTGTCTTTTAGTTCCAGAAAAAAAAAAAAATTGTCTTCCCAGGTGTCAACCTTTGGAGTCTTGTTACTCTTGTTCTAGTGTGCACGGAGCAATAAAGTTGGTCTTAGATTTCTTGAATCATGCAGAAGCTATTCATACTTTGTTCAGCGAAATCTGAGGAACCTTCTTTTTTAAAGGGACCCTGAAACGATTTTGACGATTTTCTACAAACGTACTGAGTCGTTAGAGTAGGTCCTTCTGATCATTAATTGACACATCTAAGTGCTCCGCGTAAAGCGTGTAATTTATTATAAGGTTTTAAAAATGCACATCGCTGCCGATCGGAGCACGCTGCTCGGCGGAATTTTAAGCCGCCCCTACCCATATGACGAAAATCACCCATATGACGTCAGTGGGGCGAGCTATCCGATTGGCTGACCAGGGCGCGTGATCAATAATTTTTCCAACTTTATGGTAAACAAATGATCTTCGTAATAGTTGGAATGTTAGTTCATTTGTTTTTATAAACAGAAAGTAACATGAAGAGAATGCACAAGAACGATTTTTCAATACAATTAAGCACTTCCGGCACACAGCAAGTGTCGTCTGCTTGTGTTACAACGTACTCCATTTTGACGAGAGCTCCACGGTCAGAGTCGGTCTGAGTCTTTTGGCGAGCACTATTATTCGACTTTGTTGCTTTGTGGACTGCAAACGTAGCGAGTGGCAATATGTCAAGCTGCGACATCGTGTCCCTCTGCAAGGCAGCATACGAGCGAGCTGGCTGCTGCGCATCGGACTGCCGCTATCCGATCGGCGCCAGGGTTTGCGCGTTTGTGGCCGTCACTTTACACCGGAAGATTACTAACGCAATTGCGTTTCGCGAGTCTGGTATTAGGGCAAATGCAAGCGCAAGGGGACAGGGTCTGGCCGCTTGACTGTGCCGTAACGGGATGAGCCATGGGATGAGCAGAATCGCAAATGCGAATAGTCTGCACGGTGCAGCCACCTGGTGGCACAGAGCTCAACCATACACAGTAGCAGTAACGAAGTGTATTCTTCTTTGGCTGCTGGTGTGTATTTTTCGCAGGAGTGTAATCATCAACACTTTGTTTTTATAAATGTTTAAAATGTTTTACATTTGGTTAGAGCAATATTAGCGCTTTGTTTGGCTGGTTAAGCGCTGCGCCAACAAGTGGCTGGACCGTGCAGACCGATCAGGCCGCACGTACGTCTACGCTAAAGTTCCTTCATCAGCTTGAGTTTATGCCTCCAGTCATTTGCCGAAATGACCAGCTTGCCTGTGGTTACCGGAATACCAGACACGTTCGGCGCTACGACAGAATGCTCGCAACGCACGCTGCTTCGATAGCTCTCGCTTGGGGTCGACGGCCAAGCGGCTAGCGGAGAGGTTTCACGCGGGCGAGGCGGGCTCCAAAACAACCGGAAGTGGACGATGTGACGTCGCATCGTGACGCGAAACCAGTGAAGGCGGAGCTTAGCCCCGATCGCTCGGCGAACGAGTTGAGGAGGAAAAGCATGACTAGCGAGGAGGGTAACTTCTAATCGCTTGTAGCTCCATTATTACGTAACGCTTCACTTGAATTGTGGTGTGAATGTTCTACTTAAGCTGTACCCTACGCGTCTACAAAATTTGTCCGAACCGTTTCAGGGGCCCTTTAAACAATTCTGAAAAATCGAGGAAAGGAAGGTCACATATGAGTAGAACCAAATAAGAACAAAAGCCAACCACATATTCGAAATGGGCAAGCAAATATTACATATATCTAGAGGTTCTCAGCACCATAACTCAAACAATAGAGATATTAAAAAATGTTTGTTGTATGACCCAACTCCCGCTTTAATACTTGGCACCAAATGCAACATTGCAGTGAACACATTTAGCTATAATCTGCTGCACACATGCGGTAGCTGCAGTTATTTAAACATAAGGCAGTTCCTTGACGTTAAAATTATTAGGATAACTACACCTTCCAAAATCTCGTATTAACTAAAATGTTTCGCTACACTGAACTGAAAATCCCGTAGTTCTTCAAATCTGCGTACCCAAAAGGACACTGTAATACACTCGTACAACAGCTGCATACTAGATGTTAGAAATGATATAGCTGATGGGAATAAAAACTCAAACACGGTGGCTTTTCATGGCTGTACTGACACCAGAGAGTTTTAGTTCACCATTTACAGTCCGCTCTACCCAGACCAGCCGAGCTGCTCAGTCGTTCAGCAAGAACGTTCGTGCACACGAACGCAATGCTCATACTGGCAGTTGAAGGGAGAACGTTAACGCTACCCTGCTGCTGAGCACACCAAGCGGAGTGTCCAGTTAACTTTGTCATTTTCCAACCAAGCTGACTGCATGTCACTTGCATCTCTGATGGACACACCGGCCTAATCTGTGAAATCAACACAGTTCTCTACAGTGCCTCAGTATGCGAACCGTGGGTGGAGCGAACTGTAAGCGATGCTCAGACCTGTCTAATGTCTTAGCACAGAAATGTGCAACACACACATGCATGCAAAAACACACAGGCAGAACTTTCACGGGGGGTGCCATATTGCCACACATGCAGTTTTTTTTTTGCAATCACTGACAAAATTACAATTGTTACTGGTCTCATGCAACGTACTCGCTTGTTGTGTCGGAAACTTTACGAATATGGTTGCCAATTTGTTAGCACGAAAGGCCTGTCAAATCAATTTGTATCTGAACACCACCCACTGCTCCGAAATATTCAATGACACACGTATATGTTGCAGATAGACACAAGTAGCAGGATCCAATTTCGTTATTAAAATTTAAAAATAGAAACCTGCCAAAACCACAATCTGCTTATGAAGCTCTTTATGGTGGGGATCTGCAAATAAACTTACAGCATTTTTTAACGTGCTGCGCTGCATTACATGAATGTTTTTGCATTCCACATTCATTGGAATGCCTGTGACCTTGTACACAGCAGTGCAACATCGTAGCCACTAAGCGGCAGGTGATGTAACTGTGAACAGTGCTTGTAACTGTCAGTCACCAAGGCACTGCTTTCATTTCGAGGTGCTATTTCACCCACTAACCAGTTTAATTTTCATGTATACTTTCTGCTAGTACTATCTCTGCCTCAGAACCATCACTAGCCTGTGAACAGGGTTCTCTCTGCATGGTGAGCGGCGGTACTAATGACGCCCACCGCTCCGGGTTGAGCGGTGAAAATTAGTTCTTTATTTTTTTGCGATCCTCGGGTGTTCCTTTATCACGTGGAGAAGCTCACCCTGATGCAGAATATCTGAGGCTATCTTGCAGATTGATTTCAGAAATATCAGTTTAAGTTCATAGTGACTAGTTAACAGGAAGCTTTAGCTCGGGCCCAACTTCGACGTGGCCTATTCAAATACATGTAAAACGCACAAACGCTTTTCTGAGATAACCCCTGGACAAATTTTAGTGAAATTTTTTACATTTGAGAGAAAAAGTTTTATTATAGTGACTGTTGGAAGCAGAATTTCGATTTAGGGCCTGAATAGTGTTAAGCGAATTTTTAAAAATTCGAATTACTTTTGGCAGTACTGAGAAATTTGTTATAGCAAGGTGTCACTGTATTACTGCTCTCCACTTGGTGAAAGAAACACTACATCAGTTTAGAATAACAAAATTTTGTACCAAAATCCCAATGCCAGTACGACTGTGGCATCATGGACTTCAAATTATTTTTCGTACTTAGGCAGATGTGGCATCTTAAAGTTCTTGAAACTTGTCAACACTTTCAGAATACAAAGCAGTCCACCTTTACCAAGAAAAATTTAACTATACCTGGCGACAACTTTCTATGACAGCCCCACCAAGGCTACGGTACGAAGCCGAAGCGCACTTGTTTTACTGCACCCCAACATGTAAATGTTGGGGCACAATAATGTTGCAATGTTTCCACTAATGAAAACATCTGTAGTCTATTCAGTGTAAGTGAAAATTTACCAGTGACCATTTTTTATGCAATTTATTAATTAATCAATACAAATGTTGCAGAGTAGAAGGAATTCCGTTTCACGCACTTTCAGGTTTTGTGGTTTTGCGGCATCCGTAACTCTTTCCCATCACCTTCAAAGAAAGATGGTGTCCCCCCAGTTGCAGCTCGTCAACATCACCTATGAAGGAAGGTCTGCCGCATCTCGCGAATCCACCAGCTTCGCAGCCGTACCAAGAGTTCTCAAAACGAAAGCGGTCCGTACAGGCAAAGAAACTAGCACACTACGTTTACGCACAAGTAAGGAAAAGCGACCCGCAGCTGTCTGTGAGAGCCGCATGTGGGAAACTCAGCAGGCTCACTGGTATTAGCGAACGCAATGTCTTCCGGATTAAATTTGACGCCCACAGTGGCACCTTGAAGTCACCGAAGCACAAATGCCTGTGTCTCCCAGCCACAAATGCCCGTGCGAAAACCGGGAAGACAAGACTGCAACTTCATGACAGCTTCTCCCTTGTAGCTCTATGAAGAAAAGTGCATCAGTACTTTCCGCAAAATGAAATTCCGACAGCTGCAAAACTCGCTCATGATGTGGCCAGTGACAGCGACATAAACATGCCTGAAACGAGCGTGCAAACGATGCAAAGGCTGCTTAATGATATTGGCTTTTCCTTTTGCAAACAGAAGAGAAATTGTGTGCTCTTCGAGAGAAACAGCGTCACCAAGTGGCAAGAGAAGTACCTGTGTACCATCTGAGAACTCCAGACTGAAAAACGGTACGCACGAGAGTAGGTCCATTTTGTAACTTTTGTAGCATGTAGATGAATAAGTGCATTTCCTTATACACCCAGCAACCTATACCATGAAAGCACTGCTCCGAAGATGCAACAGACATAACTCACGTTTGGCTGCAATTACAGGGAATCGTAGAGGATGCGCCGTCACGTTCAGCCCAATACTCTTTCGTAAGGACATGGTAGCTTCCAAGCTTTCGGTGCTCACAATCGAAACAAACACAAGCGTTCTTGCTTGCCAGTTCTGTGCATGCATTATTTCAGCAGAACACACATTAAAGTGAAAGTTACAAATGCCGCTGTTTTTTGCAGCCTCATGTTGTGCGTCAATGCATTTCGACAGTAGCAATGCCACTCACAGCACTCACCTGGGCAGCGTTTTTATGATGCATTAAACGACGTGCCTTGGTTGTTGGGTAGCACAAACAAGCAGCCTCTGCTAATTGTCTCATCATATTAACTGAACAGTGCTGATTCTTTCATTGCTTCTCCTACCTTGTAAAAATACAGTGTTTGTAGCTGATGACATGCTTTACTTTTTATTGTTTGTTTATTCTTGCAGACTGACATGTTACCTTGACGAAACTTGGGTCAATGCCAGCCACACAAAGGAGAAAGTATGGGAGGATGTGAATGTCACCACATGGGAAGGTGCTTTTTGACAAGGTTTGACAACAGGGCTTCACACACCAAGCGGCAAATGCGGCAGGCTGTTTCTGTTGCACGCCGGTAGCGAGGATGGCTTCTTAAATGATACACGCCTCGTTTTCCGAGCAGTGAAAGGAACTGCTGACTACCACAAGAAAATTGATGGGCCGCGCTTCAAGAAATGGTTCACTGAACAGCTTTTGCCTAACATCAAACCGTGCAGCGTTATAGTAATGGACAATGCCCTTTACCGTAGCGTTCGCCTCAAGAAAGTTCCAACGTCCTCAACATGAAAGAGTACGATTCAGTCTTGGCTCACGGAGAAGAGCACTGCATTTTCCCAGGACCAATTAAAGGCAGAGTTATTGGAGCTAGTGAAACAACACAAAAAGATGTTTTCCGCCTATCGCATGGATGTTGTCGCTAAGGCTGCTGGTTATGATGTCGTGAGGCTTCCTCCATATCACTGCAAGTTCAATTCTATCGAACTGATATGGAGCCTGGTGAAAAGTTACATTGCTGCTAACAATGCCATATTGGCCCTGCCGGCGTCGAAAAATTGCCACATGAAAGTATCAATCTTGTGACGGCAGGCAAGTAGCTTTGGGCGTTTGCTTACATTCAGAAAATCGAAGAGGAGTTCTGGCAATGTGACGGTCTCATTGATGCAAGCCTCGACCAGCTTCTAATTTTACTCAGATCGAATTAGAACAGCGAGAGTGATGTGAGTGACAGTGACATGTTCAGAGTGGAAGAGCTCACGGGAATGTGAACCCAGTCGCCGAAGCCACCGCAACATTGTGCTATGTACTTGTGCATATGTCAAGTGCTTTTACTAATCTTGCAGCATTATAATTGTTAAATTCTGAAGTTCTGCGTGTTAAAGACAATATGATGAGGCGCGGTGTAGTTTGGAATTCAACATTTCACGTCGGCATGTGTTAACATGCACCTAATATAAGTGTATTGGCACTTTAGTATTGTGCCTACAGCGAAATGTGCAGAAATCCTCTAAAAATAGTGTTTTCGTAGAAGGATTTACTACAGTCCTTTGCAGTGAAACATTGCATGGCATGTTGTTGCGCTGCAATGCAACACAGTCTAGCTACCTATATATATAGATCAGCAAAAAGCATAATTGACGGCGTTATCGAAAAATGACATACATATGTATCTTTTGCAGACGTCATCTGAAAATTGAGTATTTCATTGCCAAATATTTAAATTTTATGATTACACACAAATTATACCACTGTTACAAATAATATATATATATATATATATATCCTTTCTATAAATGTTATACACATTTAATTAAGCTTTCTGCTACTTTCACATGGATCATAGATATTCATTGCATGCTCACATGGCAACATTGTGAACAACACACTTTCACAGAATGCGCTGGTCAAATTGAATCCAAAATCCTGGGCAAAATGGATGGACTACTTGATGTAGTAACACATGTGCACAGGCTCCACCCACATAGCCTTAGCCGTGCTGCCACAGAAAGTTGTCCCGAAGTATAGGTATGAGCGAGCATTATCGTAATCCATGATGTCACAGTGAGGGCGTGCGGAAACTGCGAGTTGCCGTTGCCACCTGCTTTTTTTTTTTCTGGCTTATTCAGGCTCCTCTGATTATAAGTGTGGCTTTCTCGGTATATTAAAAAAATGTTAATTTACTAAAACAGGCCCCCTTATCTTTCTCTTTAAAGCGCCCCTCACCAGGTCTGGCCATCTTGAGCTGATAAGCGCAAAGCATACAATGTGCGCCAACGATCGTGTTTGCAAAGAACTACATCGCTACATGCTGTGGAAAGAATTGAAATTTCAATCCGAACGGCGTTTTCCATTCTCCTCGTGGCCGCTGCGCTCCAAGCCGGACAGTGACGTACTGGCGTCCCTGCGTCTACGTATTTGGGTCCGCAGTGTGACGACGCTCATGGTGACACGTGACTTTTGAGAATTATTGAAGGCACCATCTGTTATTTGTGTGACCTGTTGCTTGAATTGACGAATTGAAGTTTAGAGAAATAATAAAACACGCAAACGGAATGTCTGTTTTTTGTTTTACTTCGCACCGAAGCAAAGAGATGTACTTCGGCTTCGTCTCCTTGTTCCCACGGTTGTGCGGTCACGTGCGCAGGTACCGAAACTATGCCATTTTCTACCGTGTTGCAGCGCGTGATTACGCTCTGCGATCCACTTCTGCCTCAGTATTCCTGTAGCACTGAATTATACCACTAGTCATGTGTCCCTGTGCACAGCTAGCAAAATCGTGCGCTGCGCGAACGAGACAGCAGCTCGCATGCGACGCCGTCAGCGAGTGTGTGTAGTGAAAAAAAAAAAAAAAAAAAACGAGGAGAAAAAAAAATGAAGGCTAGGCCTGTGATGTATACGTCACGCGATCCTCGAGGTCCAGTATGGGAGAACGCAGGGAAGGAATTTCGCTTGCGGAAGATAGACAAGGCGAGTGGAGAGAGTTTCTTGCTTGGCAGTGAAGCCTGCCTGCTGAAATCACGGCTATTAACGAGTCGATTTGAAAAGTTTTTGTGGCAGAACGCTCTTTAGAGGACATGTACTAACTTGCAGCATATGAGCAAAATTTGCTATGGGGCCTGGTGAGGAGCCCTTTAATGGCCCTTTAATGACTCCCATGGTCCTGACAAAACTTCAAGGACTGTTGCAACATTATGTTCAATAGCTTGAAAACAAACCATTGCTATCAACGATTGAGCTTTCTTTCTTTCTTCTTTCATTGCACACTAACGATAAAGGTACAAGAAAAAAGCTTAAAGGATAAAGTTAATAGAAAACGCCACCAACCAACAAAAATATGCGCTGGTCCGACTTCTGGGCGACATTCTACCTTTGACCATATATGCAAATGAATTCCACAACATGCAGACAAAAACAAGGATTCAAAGATTTCTTAAGCGCTTCATTAAATTTCTTGGGGCCTCGAGAGGGCCACCTTGATATTAGAGTGTCCCCAAGATCCACTACGAACCTTGTTTGTTTAAAGGGGGGTGGGCTGTTACTGCGGCACACTAGAGGTGATGTCCACAGCTTCCTAGGTGCTACCAAAACACTGCTACACCACTTGCAAAGCTAGAGGCTGCCACAAAGAGCAGAAGTGTGCAGGCAAGGGACATTCGTGTTAGTCTTGGCTACTCCAGTCTAGAAGCGTTATCAGGTGTGCCTTGTGGGTGAACTAATCGAGCCTCATTCCCGCCACACAGGAGTTGCTCACATACGCAGCTGGGCTGATAACTTCGGGGTCATCATCTGCCGAGCTGTGCTGGCTGCTTCCGGAGGTTACCACATTAACGCTGTGCACGACAAAGGAGACAAGTCCAACGTAAGCACTGCCCATGTCACATGGCATGGAACAGGAGCTCACAATACACAAACAAAAGAATTTCACCGCAGAATACCATGACCAGCCAGAAAGCATTTTTTTTTTTCCAATTCACAACTTCAATGACTTGCACCACACAACAATGGCACAAAAAGAGCGACAGACACACAGTGTTGAAGTATGTGCTTCCAGGCATCTTTTCTTTTTTTTCATTGTCATGAACTTCAAGTTATTGATCATGAAACAACTAGCCTTTCAGTCTTGTTACCAACCTTTGGACAAGCAGCAATGACATAGCCCATAAGAGAACATCAGGTCTGTAAACATCAAAGCCAGTCACAGAGTTAAGTCTCCAAATGCAGCAGACTTCAGCAGCCGTTTCCTTTATACCAAGTCTCCAGTGGCATCCCTCTTCTATAAGGCAGCATAGAAGGCCTACCTTTCAACACTTCAATCTCTAAAATTTGTCAAATATGCTGGTCTGTCAAAACAAACGACTCCACATGCTCATTCACTTATTGAATACACAGCAGCATCCACCGTGCAAGAATGCAATGTACAAAGGACCACAGTAGCCCTACCTTTGTTAATGTGTAACATATCGTTGCTCTGTTTCTGCTACATCGGTGATTCACTGAATTCTAAACAGCAGCAGCGCTGCTGTGGAGCATTATGCAGAAACACTTGCAAAAACTGTTGCAGGTCAGCACAAGCTTAAGCAGAAAGTGGTGAATGCTCGTCGAGCTGCCAGAAGTGCAACAGCTACCGTGCTGCTGAGCCAGGGGTACACATTTACTCTAAGGTGACCATGGCCCAAACAAGTTTCTTCCACGTGTAGTTGAGTATCAATGTAATGAAGCAAACATAACATTTTTCTAACCAATATCAGTGTGTAATAAATATCAACTCCAACAAAGATATTTTTGTGTTGGATGCCACTTTGTTCCATGAGGTTCAAGAAATAGCATCCTGTGTGGTAAGCTATAGCCACGACGAAGCACAATGTACTGATGCAGCTGCTATGCGAGTCGCCGCTCAGACCATTCCTTCATCTATGCTGGCCCTCCCTTTGCTCATTGCCATGTTGGTTCAACGTATAAATGTGGCTGCAGTAGCTTTGTTGCAAACTCTCATTACAGAACACCTTGCCTTTTCTGGGCTGCCTTTTCTCAACCCACTGACACTTGTGCACTCTCAATTCTACAGTGGCGAAAGGCATAAAGTCAGAAAAAGTTGGGAAATCTCAGCAGCACAAATTTCGCTCTCACCTGACGCCATCCACCTCCTTGCGCTGTGATTTGTCCAGTTTGTCAACAAAGCTTAGCTGGCCATTGCTGTACTCGTACACCATGGGGTAGCAGTCGTAACCCTAGGTTGAGAAGAGCAAGAATGCTGCTCAGACAAGGCAACTTAACAATAGGCACTGCACTGCTAGGCAGTCTCGACAGGAAACAAGCGAGTGCAGTAACACAGCCCTGGTGCGAACTCACAACTAAATTTTATTCCAGGAACAGTGAGCTGAATGCACAGCACAAGACCCAAAACAGCAAGAGGACATAAAGTAGACTTCTGTAAATACGTCTGTGGTTAATTTGATCTCGCCTGTAGGTCCTGGCCAGCGCCCATCTATTTTTATGGGCCTAAACTCGTTCTTTAGATCCTAAAATTAGCTTTCGACGAATAATTCGAACTTGACCATTCAATGTACATGCACCTGACCCCTAATGGTGGCCCTGAACGTAACCCCCTTACGGGCAACGCCTGTCTCAGCAGAGCTTAGGGGACAGTGAATACGTTCAACACACGCCATCTCCTGTTGAAAAAGCCTATATCTGGTCTGCTCTAGGAACATTTTCAAGCAATAATTGTAGCTCACAATGTTCAATTACGGCGTTAACCAAATTCTAACGAGCACCCTTTTCCCGCAAAAAATATTGGACCAAAAACAGAGTGCACAGTGTTTATATGCTTTGCTGAATAATATGGCTGTATTGCAATGAAGCTGACTTTCGGAAATCGCCCGTCTTTGTACAACACATATTAGACCCTTGCTAATGCGTTTTGTTATCTTGCTAATAAAACACATTAAATTTCTTTGTTTAGGAGCTTTGACCCTTTGAGGGTAGATTTTTTTGCCATATGCGACCGCCCAGGGTCGATTTTTTTTTTTGCAGATTCCGATTCTTCTTAGGGACTTATTTTGAAAAAAAAAATTACCGTAATTTTTTTAGGGTGACCATAAAGTGAGAAAAAAATATTTTGCATTGGTATATATGTACTCTTCATTCATGAATAACAACAATAAAAAAAGAAATAAACTTATCAGAATTTAAAATTTGATGCATTTTTATGCACATAGTTCAAGGCTTTGAAAATCCGCACACGAGAATATTTCGCAAGCCTCAAATGTTCCTGCTCTTAGACTAATATGTACGTCCATAGCGTAATCGAACTGCGTAGGTGCGCACACTCAAGAAAACTGTTTGGTTGGGTGCCCATCAAAAAAACCAATACGCGTGACAAACTTCCGCTAATCTTCATCTTATCGCCAACCAGCTAGGGCAATTAGTTTTCGCGAGTCACACACAAAGAAAAAGAGAAAAGAAACGGATACGCATGCACGGCGGCATCCTTCCTACGCGCACCCCTGTGAGTACTAAACGAGCGAGAAACAAGCGGTCGCCCTTTGAGCGATTAGGAACGAGATAGCTATCAGTTTCGCAAGCGCAAGAAGCTGAAAGCGCCCGCGAAACAAAATCCAAACGACCGCCTGCCTGCGCGCACGCCAATGCGCGAGCGGTAGTATATAGACGCGCGGGAACAAACTAGCGCTAAAATAAACCATGGAACGAAAACCGAGAGAGGGAGGCGCGCGAAAAAAGCTTCCTGTATCCCCACATACTGGTAGCACATGACAGAAAAGAAAAAGTTAGGAAATTGGCGCGCTTTTTAAAAGTACAGAGGGCGCTGTAAATATACGGCATCGACCATTTTCGGACTTGTTCGCGGCGCCGTATATTTACGCCATTGACCGTCAAAGGGTTAATGTTACCTCTACGGTAGTTTTCTACTCTGGAAGCATAGAAAGCGGGTGTGAGTTTGATTCGGGAGCATGTTAGAATTGGGCAAATACTGTCAAATGACTTAGCTGTGTTATGGCATTTTCTTTTCTTTTTTTTTACATCCAGCAGGTAATTCGATAAATTTTAGTGGTCCTATCAGGGTCGAATTAATAAACGTGGACCATATTAGAGAGCTTTAGCTTTTCTGCATACGTATATTACCCTTCATGGACATGGGCGGTAGTAACAATGCTGGCAATGACATTTTGTGACACTTTGTCCAACAAAAAACTGCTACACAGATCTCATCAAAGGAAAATAAGAAAAGAACTGCGTACAGATAGTTACATGACTGCCAGTGCTTTACCACAGCAGCTAAGCAGAATATAGCGATTGGTCTAGCACAGCGTATGGCATGCTGATGCTGAGTCTTCAGACATTCAGCACTGCTCCCAGCGTATGCATCGGTGCGCAATCTGAGTCACCTTCGGTCACTGGTCTGCTACACCATGTGGCAATTTTGTCCCATGGTGTCCGAATTGATCGAATTATCCAGCTGCTAAAAGACAAGCTCCCAAATAAAATGTGCAGCTAGTTTTTACAATTCAAAGTGGATGATAATGTACATCCAGATCAAACATGCACACAATTTTATAACAAGAAAAATGTAACATACCTCCAATCCCGACAATAGGAAGAACGTAAAACTTGGAGACTATCTTCAGAATGGAAATTTTATATACAACCCTTCCAGATACCTCTTTATTGTTATCGGCCACAACATGTCATCCTCAGAGTGTTCCATTGTGTTTCAAATTTACCATTTCTCAAGTGACTCCTTAAAGGGATACTGGGCAAATCTTTTGCCACTAAGCTTTGTAGCCCAAATGAAAGCTTGGGTGCTGAAACTGGTTGACGCAACCATGTTTTCAGGCAGAAACTAGCAGAAAATAAAGAGTTTAATGCATTTTTCGCAAAATACCTTATCTAGCGGCCACGCCGTGAACTAGAGGAAGTGACGTCTCTGTGCCGGATGCCGGCATGCCAGCCATCGCCCGCATCTGTCCACGCGCACGGACGGCAAACGATGTCTCAAATGCTTGGTTGCTCGCGGCAGCATACTTGTTTTCACAAGCGGAGCTTGTTCCCAAGTCTTCAAAATCGCCATTTGTGTAGCGTGCTGCTTTGTAATGTGATCAATGAAGCACCTGGAACAACGCAGGAGAATGCCTCTACGCTACTGTGCGCAAGGGTGAAACAAGTATCGTCGGGCGAGGCAAGCCGTGTCGTACCTTTCCGGCAGAGCCGAAGCTTCGAAGGATATGAATTAGCGCTGCACGCCCATCACAGTCAACATGGGTACTGTCAAGCACGGCTTTCTGGGCTCTGAACACTTCGAGGGCAGTGACTATCAGAGGAACACGGCTTTGCTGCAGAGCTGTGGCATGTCAGTGAAAGGGTGCTGTGGCACCGTAGTAGCAGGGTCCTTCAATAATTTAAGTCTGGTTAGATAGAGATCTAAAAGGAAAAGATGCTTGATTCTGCAACTCCTGAGAGAGCACGGCCATCTGGTCACGAAACTTCCGTGTAATGTTATGGGAGAGCTTCGTATAGCGTCCGCAGTGGACACACCACAGCGCTAGCGCAAGTAGAAGGTGGACTGGAACAGACTACAAACGTACACCACAGGCGTTCTATGCATATGCTTGCTATTGCACCATGGTCCAGTGCCTGTATGGGCCTGTGAATATTGTTGACACAACATGCAAATCGCTGCCCTGTTTCTGTACAGCATTCAGAACTTAAGTGTGAACAATTTCGAAACAACTTCAACTCCTTGTTACAACAATGCCTGCTGCTGTTGCTGTAAGCTGGCACACATGACATCACAAAGTGCAGCCACTGGGCACTCATAATGCTCCAAAAATGCAGCCCTCTGTTGAAAAAATACAGTCAAACCTCAATATATCGAACACGGATGTATCAAATTATTGCGTATATCAAACACTTTCTATATCAACTGGAAAATCGCACACATTTTCAATTTTTTATTTTGAATGGGTTCGAACGTACAATGGATATATCGTGCTCTCGTTGCCCCTGACCACATGCGCTCTGTTGACTGGCGGTGAACTTTCCCGCAACACCCTCAAAGATAGCGGTGGCGCGATGGGCGTTCTCGACTGCTGCGCACTATAGCACTACACATCGATCACGCTGAGGGCGCCATTTGAACATAGTGGCGTACGCACGCAGTGGCTTGGCTAGTTCGGCAATGTCAACAACGCAATGCATTTGCCGCACTGATTCTTCCTCAGTGCCATGCTCTGCGCCTGCTGCCTGCCGTGCCTTGCGAGGACTGGTGGTTTGCACCCACAAAGACGCACGACAGCGCGTGCTCACTGGGCTCACTCAAGACGCCTTGGCTGACGCCACACTTAATTCTTTGTTATTGACAGTGTTTAAAAATACTTCAATTGACAAGACGTGGAGATCGCGGCAGAAGTAGTGGCCAAACAAATATGTTGCCAAGTTTGATCCCACAAGTGCAGATCTTGAACCGCTCCTGACTTTAACAGAGGCTGTAGCTGCTTTGGCCCTTCTATGCCGCTACTGCGGCGCAATAGAGGGCACCGGTCTATCACTTGTGGATCGTTTAGACTACGTTGAGGACTTCGTGTTTAAGCACGCAGCTGCCAAAAGAAGCAGGCTACACTGCTGCAGTACTTTCATCCAAATAAGCACATAAATACTCTGTGTGAAGCTTTATCAAGTGAGTATTTACTGCGCCACGATTGGGGCACGATTGGGGATTGTTGTTCGAAGCACGCATTCAGTTGCACCACGCATGACTGGCCTAGGCCATGCAGACTTCGCATAGCCGTCAAAGTTGGCGCGGCCTAGGCTAATTGGGTGCGGTGCAATCGACCGCGCTCTCCCTAGCTGGCGAAGTAGGCGCAGCCTAGGCAAATTGCGTGTGGCGCAACTAAACGCTCGCTCCGAACAACAACCCCGATAGTGCCCTTGGTTCATTGAGAGATTCACAAAAGCTTTTGACACGTTTCTTATGTGATTTTATCTATCAAATTCTGACTATGTAGAGCTATTTCGCGATCACCGCGCTGTTCGATATATTGAGGTTCGACTGTACGTGAAACAAGCACTGTGTATTGGAACAGTCGCATCTTCAGAGTTGAATCTCAATGCTACTTTAGGAACAGAAGGCCCACAAGGAATTGCGATTTATTAAACAGGTGACTGCGTTGACTTCACGGCTATTATCGTCGAGCCTATAGGACTGATGGTGCTAGTCCAGTCTCTGCTTTCAGCGCGGGGCTCTATGAGTACTGTCCACTACAGGGCTCCCCTCCTAGCGATGAAGGCACTGCCGCTGAGCGGTTTAAGTTGTGGAGATGGCACAGCCAGAGTCAAGATGAGCTGGCTTCAAGCGTTCAATGGAAATGGTCTATTCACATCTGTTGACAAGAATTGTGAAAAACTTGCGTCTTGTTTGAGGACATTAAAGGAATCGTCATACGGAGCTTGTAAAGGAGTGCGAGTAATGTCGCGACGGATAAATACGTGACTGCTATGAAGTAAAGGTGGACTCATGTAAACATTTCTGCGGTCTTTATGAAGCGGCGGTGGTAAAACAGTGGCCATTGTAATGTGAAGGCGGCCAGTGTAGGATTGTAGGTAAGCAGATGACGGTTCCGAGGCTAAGAACTCACCGGGTATGCAAAGTGTCGTGCCGAAAACGGGTTCTGCTGAGGAACACTGTGCATATGCTTTCAGAACTGTGTAAAGACCTAGCAGAACCACAGGTAGGCGCTCTGTCCATGGAATCATGGAGTCATGGGCACGAAGTGCTGCTTTTAATTGACAATGGAAATGTTCTACCATGCCATTGGAACCTGGGTGATAAGCTGTCATTCGCATGTGCATTACACCTAGAAGACGGGAGACAGCTTGAAAGAGGGATGAGTCAAATTGTCTTCCTTTGTCTGTCGTTATGGTGTGTGGCACACCGTAACAAGAAACCCAGGTATTTAAGATGACCTGGGCTACAGACTCTGCAGTAATGTGAGAGAGAGGCATTGCTTCAGGCAAGCGCATGAAGCGGTCGATACAACCGAGTATGTATCGTTGGTTCGAGGATGGTGGTAGTGGACCAATGATATCGATGTGAATGTCGCCAAAACAAACATCTGGTGGTGGAAAATGACCAAGCACACTCATAGTGTGTTGACTGACCTTGGCGCGCTGGGACTGTTTGCATGCCCGAGCCCAGCAACGGACGTCAGCTACGCGGCCACAGATAGCAGGAAGTGACCAGACATGTAGAACATACTCCAGGGTACGATAAGAAGTGTAGTGTGTCAAAAACTTGCTGCCGAAATTGCTGTGGAACGTACGGTCAAGGATGACCCATAGACATGTCGCCGATCACTGTGGCGTTGCAGCCAGGCAGCAAGATATCTTCGAAGTGCAGAGAATCGCTGGCCGTCCAGAGTGTTTGAAGTTCACGGTCTGTGCGTTGAGCGGTAGCAAGGCGGACTAAGTCATTGCCAGAACTATTTACTTGGCTCGCATTTATATAAATCCGTCACAGAGTGTCAGCGACAGGATTATCGGCACCACTGATATGCCGAATATCAGCAGTGAATCCGGAGATATATGCAAGCTGGCGAATTTCGTGGGGAGTGTACAAGAAACTGTTGGAGGTAATAGCACAAATGAGTGGTTTGTGTTCGGTGAGAATAAACAACTGACGCCCTTCGAGATTGTGACGGAAGTGGCGGACTGCAAGGTAGAGTCCTAGCAATTCGCGACCGAAAGCGCTGTAGTGAGTTTGTTGAAACACGGAGCCAACAGTTATGTCAGAGGCATCCACCATAACAGACAATGGAGCATCTGGTTGCAGGTGAGTAGTGGTTGCAAAGGTGTTCTTGGCAGAGATAAAAGCAGATTCAGCAGCATTAGTCCACGATATAGGCCTGCTACCTCGTGGTGTGCTAGAGAGTCTAATGTGCAGAGGCTGTAAACGAGGAATGAAACAACAACAGTAATTGATGAGGCCCAGAAATGCCCATAATTGTTTGGTGGAAGACGGACGTGGGAAATCTTTAATGGCTTGGACCGGTTGGATGCCCTGCTCGTCTACTTGATGCCCCAGGAAATCGAGAGAACAAACTCACCCTTCGAGATGTTTACAACCAGGCCATATTAACGGAGACGTTCAAACACCTTACGTAGGTCAGATTCGTGTTCCACAGCAGAGCGACTGAATACAAGAATGTCGTTTAAATAGATGAAGCAACAAGTCAGGCCACAGAGTACTTGGTAGACGAACCACTGAAATGTTTGAGCAGCATTACGGAGGCCAAATGCATGCAGACGTATTCAAACATGCCAAAATGGTAATGATTTCAGTTTTAGGAATGTTGGAAGGCTCGACAGGAATCTGATGGTAGGCTTTTACTAGATTCACTTTGCTAAATATGCAGCACCCATGAAGCAATGCGATGAAATCGTGGAGGTGAGGTATGGGTACCTACCGGGAATCGTCACTTTGTTTAAGGCACAGTAATCAGCTTATAGTCGCCAATCACCCGTCTTCTTGGGCACCATGTGTAAAGCAGATGACCAAGGGCTAGCGGAAGGACAAACGAAGCCCAACTTGAGAATATGTTCGAATTCTTGTTTTGCAATTTTGAGACGGTTGGTGCTAAGCACCAGACCGTCTTTAGTCACAATGTGGTGCATGACGTTGTGCACTGTTGGACGATCTGGCGAGGGTGGTTCGAACAGCTCTGTAAAGTCCAGGTTGATGGACCACGGTTTCAGTACCTAGGTGTGCGCTTGTACGAGACGCAAAGGTGGTGCAGACGTGGTGATACCTTGCAAGGACAGGTTTGTTGAGGGGTCAAGAAGGTGGGAGATGCGAAGGTCGATGAGAGGGTTAAACTTCTACAGAAAATCGGCACCAATGATTGGCCTGCGGACATCAGCGACTGTGAATAACCATCGAAAAGGGCGTCGCAGACCAAGGTCAAGGGTGACAGATTTCTGGCTGTACCTTTCAGTGTTGGAACCGTGGATGGCAGTGAGAAAAGACGTGTCATGGCGATGCCTTCTGCGGTCTTGAAAAGTAGGGGGAATTAAACAAATTTCCGCACCAGTGTCTACAAGGTCGCAAGCTTTGGTGACACGGTCGGTGTCAGCTGAGCCAGTAGCACTAGCTGTCATCACTGACTGGCCCGACAGTTTCCCCAGAAAGTTGCAAGGTAGACTGAACTGCCGTGCGCGAGTGCCATATCTGGCTAATACCAACAAATAAAGGGAGATGGAGGGCGTGACACGTTCTGGTCATGCGAGCGATGCTGCTGCTGCTGGTTATTTGCCCGAGAGCGTAAGGCAGCCAACGGGTTAGTTAGCTCCTTTACTTGCGCAGCAAGGCGCATGCTTGAACTGTCGGGTTCATCAAAGTGCTGCTGCAACTGGGGTTGTGTCGCAACGGGTACATTACCACGGTCAACAGTGGATATCACAGGATGGAAAGAATCCATAATCTGGTCTGCCGTCATCGCTAAGGCTTCGACAGACATGTTAGTAGGTCAAGCACATAAAATCATGCGTACCTGGTTCGGTAGACGCTGTAAGAAGAGCTCGCGAAGGATTTTCGAGTCTGTTGATGATGGACTGGTTCCCAGGAGTTGTATCATGCAGCAAAGCAGCTCAGTCGGTTTTCTGTCACCAAGTTCCTCCAATGAGAAGAGCTGTTGCATCCGTCGCGACTCAAGAGTCGGTGGTGCACCATAGTAACTCCCGCTTAAGGGTATCGTACTGATCATCGGGTGGAGCAGCTAGCAAATTGTCACAAACCAAAGCTGCACTGGTCGGGTTAAGCGCACTCACGACGTTGTTGTACTTGGCCACCTGAGATGTTACTCAGTGACGGCGAAACTGCGCCTCGATGTGGATGAACCAGAGTTCACAGTTCAATGGCCAGAAATTGGAAAGTTTCAGTATGTCGACGGAAGATGTGTTTTCCTCGAGACATCGTTATTCGGCAGCCGGTTCCATGGCGTCGAGAAGAAACTTGGTAGACGTATACAGTGATGATGTGGTATCACATCCTGGCCACCATCTTGTAGGAACAGAAGGCCCACAAAGAATTGCCATTTATTAAACACGTGACTGCGTTGACGTCCAGGCTACCATCCAGGCCTTTATGTCTGATGGCGCTAGTCGTGCGATGTGAGGCTCTGACAGTTTAGTAACACATGGCTCAGCTCCACTGCAGCTAGCTTAGCAAGCATAATAACTTATTTTTTTAAGGAGCATTCATAATTAAAGACACCATTTTGTCTTACTACTGCCGACTTACATAACAACGCGAAACATGAGGAAGGGGCGACAATGTATATGTATGTATACATATGCATAGCATGGACAGTAGAATAAACAGTTGGAAGTCACCCCTCTTTTCACTCGGTCTCTATCGCCGTCCCTTCCTCATGTTTCACGTTGTTACACAAGTTGCATTGAACCAACTAGCCCAGCAAGCAACCGTTCTACTGCCAGCCTTTGCTATGTGAAAACTTGTTCTCTCACCATCTTGAAATGACAGAGGCAATGTGACAAGTAGGCTGTTGCTAACACCACGAACACGATTTCAGTTTCGGATCCAAGAGTAACGTGTGGGAAACTTTCATATTCATGTTGTTTGAAAAAATGGCGCTCGTAAGAATTGAGCAAGTATGCCAACACATTATGAGCTGCCATTTTCAGTCAAAACTCTGCTTAGGGCGTACCAAAACAGCACATCCACTGACTTCTACTGCTAACAGGGCAGATGCTGCAGCCATTAGAGTCACGATTGGGGTTAGGCAAGTATATGCTTGAAGTAAAGTCCGAATTATTTGGCGAAGGTAAATTTCAGAATCAAAATAACAAGAGCGCTGGCCCAGGGAAATGTATGGGTGCTGGCTAGGACCTCTGGCTGAGATCGAATTAACCGAAAAGTCAAACTAACCGGAGTGGAAGTAATGGAAGTCTACTGTAACAGCTCTGGTTAAACAGTGTAAAGGGAAATATGTATACAAACAAGCTATTGTTATTTGAACTCACTCCTCAATCGAGACGAATTGTCAAACTGTCACTGTAACAGAAAGCAAGATAAGGCCTCACCGCCAAGACGGGAATTGAATTATGGGTTTTACGTGCTGAAACTACAATTTGATAATGAGGCACGCGTAGTGGGAGACTCCAAATTGATTTTGATCATCAGGGGATCTTTAACGTGCGCACAATGCACGGGACAACGGGTGTTTTTGTATTTCGCCCTCATCACAATGCAGCCGCGGCGGCCAGGGTTTGATCCCGCGACCTCATGCATGACAGCGCAACACCATAGCCGGTAAGCCACCATGGTGGGCGCCAAGGTGTGCATGACGGGAAAGAATGAGCACTCACGGCCAGCAGCAGCCTCGTGGGGGAGACCCAGAGACAGGAGAGGAATGGCAGGTATTGGGTGCGCACGCAAGTGATGGCCTGCCCCCGCTGGGCGTCCGCGACGCACACGCTGGAGTCGTGGCCAACCCAGGCCAGCCGAGTGCCATCGCCCGAGAAGCACACTGAGTGAACCCAGCCAACTGCAAAAAGCCAGCAAGGTTGCGGTACACTGTTAAAAAGAAACACCAAGTCAGTATTCCAAGACTTATTACAGCCGAGCTTTGACATGAAGGCCTTAGCAGTAATTCTTTACCAACAAAGTCCCCCACTGATAATTCGGACACTGGTAATTTGGACATGCTTCATTATTTGAACAGCTCACCAGCACCGCCACTGGCTCCATACACTTAATGTATAAGGACGATTGAAATTTCAGACACCTTACGGTGCACTGTGCAAAAATTTGGACTTCAACTGCACGAACATGTGCCAATTTGGCCACTGAGTCGTGCAGAAATAGAGATTATTTTATTTTGATCTTTCGCCAGCGTGCTCATTGGCCAGGCCACCGGTGCCTCCTCAAAACCGAAACTAGCAAAGCCTAGTCGATCTAGTAGTTGCCAATCGCGGCCAAACCGCAGGACAAGCCAGGCCAAGTCACATAGGCTGCATTTACGATTTTTCGGGCTAGCTATGTTCTGCTCTAATAGCCCACCGTTCATGGCCAGCTGATACCGCTGATAATGCGGGTGGAGCACTGCTCTGTCCACTAACAAAGCATGAACTGTGTGGAAAGAAATATATAGCATAAAATGCATGGCTAGAAAATCACTGTCTAGCCCAAAGGGAAGCGTATGCGAGAGTAGCAACACATTAACTTGTGCTGTATTTTTGGACGATCCCTTTTGAAGATACGATCACTTTTGCAATATTTTGTGCGACTAGCAGCAGACATCAATGAGTGGCAGTGTTCTTGCGCTATAATAGTACAGTCGAACCTCAATATAACGAAGTTGTACTTGCAGAAGAAAATTTTGTGAAATCTCGAATTTCATTAAATTGAGCTTTGCAAGTTTCAATGTTCAAAACAACTTTACAAGTTCGCAGAGCATTCATGGTGCATAGTACCTTGTTAGTGGGCACTTATAAATAAATTGCAGGAAGGTCGGGCCACAATCGCACGGTTATGAGCGCCAGCTGGTGCGGTGCAGATCGCGCCGAGAGCAATGTATCGACGTGGCTCACGGCATCAGAGATTCACGTGTGTTGCATTGCATGGCATCGTAAATCTCGGACACCATAGCTGTCTGCGCTTAGTGCCCACAGCCAGCATCCACAAAATAAAAATAAAAGTGTAAAAAGATACGGTATTCGTCCTGAGCAAAATAAACAAGAAAAAAAAATGAATAGTAGTATTGCCAGAAAGGCAGAGCATTGATGGCACGTGCACTCAGGCAAACGTTAACAAGCCTCACTCGATGACTGCAAACTCACAGCCACAACGTGAGTGAGCGCTTCGCCCCGTGTCTCGGAAACTTGAGTTTACGCGACCGCCAACACTAGACGTGCGGGAACAACAAAATGCGCGTGAAGGCCCCAATTATTTCAGCCTTTTCACTTACCGCAGAGAAATCACCTCCATGATACAGTGCGTGGCCCATTTAGCGTGGACGCATACATGCTAAGAGGAGAAAGCAGATAGGCACGCGTTCCTGCACTGCCTCCCCCCAGCGTGTGCGCCATCACGTTACCGCACGTTCACTCCCTCCCCATTCTTTTTTCACAGACAGAATCGTCAGCTCTCGTATTTCTCCAAGCTCTGTGAGCTGCCGCACGCCTCGCAACCTCCACATGTTGTTTGCAAATGCAACAAATGGCGCATCAGTTTTTCCTGCCTACCGCAGACACGCTTTGACGGCAGTTTTGCCGCTTAAAGTTTTCATGCATAAGGGCACTTGAAATAACTTTTGCATCGGCCGACATTTTTTATATTCTTTGGATAGATTCACTAGCCATACAAAGCTTCAAGTACATGCTTAAGATGGCCGAAAACTTCGTTAGATTGAAGCCGTGTCACGAAATTACTTCGTTAAATCACAAAAACATATGGATGGTTTTCAATGCAACTAAGATTGGGAAATGAAACTAGTTCATTACATTGTGAATTTAATTAAATCGAGCTTTGTTATATCGAGGTTGGATTGTATAGCATGCTTGATACTCTGCCGAAAATACTGTCCCTTGGACATTGATGTGTGTTGCACTAGTCAAGCGAAATTAAAGGTATCCCCAAAAGTGATAATCTAACATGATATAAGAAGGCAACAAACACTGACACCAAGGACAACATAGGGAAAATTACTTGTGCTTAATAAATGAAATAAAGAAACGATAAGAAAATGAAATAAAAGAAACTATGAAAGAAACTAGAAACTATAAAAATAAATTAATGAAATAAAGAAACGGAAATTAATCTTAAGAAAACACAGTATATGACCATAACTCATAGAAAGTTGATCTTTAGGTTCAATTATACATTAATGAGTAACGATTTAATACAAGCTGACACGGTAAAATATTTAAGCATAACCTTTACAAGCGCGTTAAGATGGAATACCCATATCGATAATACATGTATGAAGGCCTTCTGAACACTCGGTTTCTTGCGAAGAAAATTAAGTGCAGCACCATCCTATGTGAAACTAGCAGAATATAAGACTTTAGTAAGGACAATTCTTGAGTATGGTAGCATAGTGTGGAACCCGCACCAGAAAGGTCTCTCACAGAAATTAGAACGTATTCAAAATAAAGCGTTGCGATTTATATACCATAAGTATTCTCAACACGAAAGCGCAAGTGCTCTTAGAAACCAAGCAGCACTGCCTACACTTGTTTGTCGACGTCGTGTGGCTGTCATGAAATTTCTTTTTATGCTATGTAATGACAACATTAACATAAATAAGTGAGATTACGTGCAATCACCACACCGACACTCCAATAGAACCTGTCATAATAAACACATCAGGCGGTACCCGACACAGTGCGACACGTTTAGATATTCACATTTCCCATGGGCAATCGAAATCTGGAATGCGTTGCCAAAGGAAATTGTGGAACCAGATTCTGTGGATGGCTTTGTCGCAAAATTGGAGCCATATTTTGGTTGCTCATGAAAGTATTTGAGCGCGTAGTTTAAAGATAATGAGTTGGTTGAATGATTGGACACTAGTGCACGTGTGATTGTATACAGCCTTATGATTTCATATGTAAATATTGCAATGTGCTGAATAGTGGTGTTTTATTGACCCCCAATAACTACAAGAATGTTATACAACTAATATTGCAATTGTTTTGAGCACCTTTTGTTATTCCTTGATTCATGAGAAACAAAGAAAGTGTCTTGTGTTGAATACCAATGTTTTTGTATGGCAGTTTTCTTTTGTTTTCTTTATTTTTTTATCCCCCCCCTTTTCCCCCCTGTCTTTTCCATGCTCATGTGTATTTTTACAATCCACTTCCTGTTTGGGCCTGTGCAAAGGCCTACAGTATTGTTTAAAAAATAAATAATAAATTAATGAAAATGAAAGTGGATGAAAAAACTTGCCGCAGGTGGGGACCGAACCCACAACCTTCGCATTTCGCGTGTGATGCTCTGCCAACTGAGCTACCGCAGCGCTGTTTCTCCATCCACTTTCTTGGGTATTTATGTTTCCTAGTAGAACCCTTAAAGTGTTAAGCCTGTTTCACATGCAAGCGATTGAGCGAATGGAGCGAACAGCGGCGCGGCGCTGCGAAGCTTTTCGCAAGGTTTCGTTTCACATGCATTGCTGCCGCGCGTTTTCGGCCGCTGCGAATAGCAATGTTGCTGGCAAAAAACACGGGACTTTCAGCCAGTTTCGGTAGTTTGCGGCTATCAACATGAGCATTGCTTTGTCCCTGCCTCTCAAATTTTTATTTTATAAATACATATCCTGCGCTTAGCAATTAGCAATTCATTGAAAAGCTCTCTTGGCATGTTGCCCGTACCACGTGTAGCAAGTAAACAAACATCGTCCTATGCACAGGCTTTCCCGCACTAGTCCTCCACTGGTCACGTGTCGAGGCGGGCCGTTCGGAAGCGGTGCAGCCGCTCTGCCACTGCGATGAAATTCCAAACCTCGCCGCTCCCGCCGCTAGTGCCACCGCCACCACTCGAAACAGATTTCTGCGGCGCGGCGGCAGGATTCGCGAGCATTTCCGCTTGCATGTGAAACAGGCTTTAGCCAGCGCCACCACTCACAGACCTTGGCGGCGGACGTGGAACATCCTTTCTACCGCAGGCGTCATGAGAATGATCTTTTTGGGTGAAGGAGACTGGTCAATAAACCCACACATGCTACCTGAAATCAATGTTGCCGCATTCGAGACCCTCGTTATGTAATGAACGAGAAGGAAGGGGATTATCCGAGGGGCCCAATCTTTTATTAGTGATATCATAAGAAGCCAACAAACACTGACACCAAGGACAACATAGGAGAAATTACTTGCGCTTAACAAATGCAATAAAGAAACAATAAATTAATGAAAATGAAAGTGGATGAAAAAACAACTTGCCGCAGGTGGGGACCGAACCCACAACCTTCGCATCTAACATGATCTAACATGATGGCGCACCTTTTTTGGCCACTTGTGAAATAAAGCCACTTATTTTCAGGCAAATCCAGTATTTTGGATTCTTGATTATTTAAATTTATTGGCAGTCCCCGAGGAGCCCAAATTAATGGTTGGCGACTGTAGAGGTCTCTACCCTAATGCGTAGCACCAACTTTTTTTCCCCGTAAGATGAAGTGTTTACATTGTGCAGACTTGAATGCTAATTAGGCGTTTCCTTTATTAGCAAACCACAGTGTACTTGCTGCTATCAGGTGATAGCCTTACAACAAGTGATTATTCTCGCTTATGTCAGTATAATACCAATAGGTGATATCCACATCAGACCTTCCCAGCAACCGCTTCAAGAGATTAAAGGGGCCCTGAACCACCCCTCGGGTTTGGTGAAATAACATAAGTATAGCGTACGCTATACCATTGCGTACACTAAAAAATAGCGGGTCATCACTGCGCATGCGCTGAATGCTAAATGAAATAGCGGGTATAGCGGGCGTACGCAACGCAAACGAGTTAGCGTTAGCGTTTTTCCATGGTTTGCAGAGTTTGCGGGAAACATGGCGGCGGTCCCGGCTGCCCGCTTGGAATTGAATTTGGCATTGCTTTTGTAAAATGCACTTCGCGCGTAGCAAATGACTGTGTAAACGGCTTTCGCTTAGTCTCAGGCCGCTTCGACGACAGAGTATTATGGATAACCTCGTGGTCTTTTCGAGATCGCTTCTCGTTTCGAACAAGTCGAAGCCTAACGAAAGGAACGTTCGCGATGTCAGCGCCACCTATCGCTACAGGCGCAAAATAGCCGCAACGACGGCATATGGCCTCTGAGATTTGAAGATATCGCCGGCCTATAAAATTGTAGAAAGCGTGCACTGCTTAGCGTACGCTACATTTTAGCGTATAGCGTACGCTAAACTAAAACTGTCTATAGTCCGCAGGTTGCATAAGCTGCTGTGAACATCTCTGCCAAGTTTTGCTGTCGTACGCAGTGTGTTGAGCTTGCAAGCTGAGTGCAAAGTCACTTTGCTCTCAAACGCTTTCTTTTCAAACAGAAGCCTACTCTTCACTCTCCTCTGAACACTTTGTTTCGTAATAAAATGAATTCCCATACACAGCTGCTATTGGTAGCTGTGGTCAGCTACGCAGCATAGATACCGCGGCCGTCACAGGGTGCCTTCAGGAGTCCACTGGCCGAGCGCACAGCGGCTCGCTGGGTACGACCGCACTTGGCCTGCGGTTAGTGTGCCATAGGCACCAAAATCGGGAGTCGTGGTGTGTAAAAATGAAATTTGAACTCTGCGCCACGATGACATTTAGAAGGTGGAGCGCTGTGGGCACGCTTCACTCCGCTGCAGCCTTCACACTGCAAGGCATGGAAGAAGGAACAGGAGCCCAGCGGAGGCCGTGTTTTGTTGCAAATAACTCTGCTTTTGCTGATCGCATTAAAATACTTTTTGCCGCACTGTAGTATTTCTGAAATAGCCAATTTTCACTTCAAATGCCTTTCTCCACTTCGAAAAAAAAAAAAAAAAAGTGGTTCAGGGCCCCTTTAATAGAAACCGACGAGAACATAACAAACAAACAAAAAAACTATTACTGGCTTTTTGTCGGTACCGTGGCTTCCTCGCAGTAGTAAAACGGGCCTAGAAGTTGCGGCCAAGCATTTCAGTTTTACTAAGCATTGTCCCACTTCCTTATGGTGCCACAACACTCTGTGCGTGCATCAAGTTAGATGGCTTCGAGACAGTGGCTTTCTAGCGCTGCAAGAGCATGTTGCATCATAATCTCAAGGCCACGTTTTCGGCACACCGTGCCGTCACTATTTGTCCTCTGAAAAGTGGGATGTGCTGCATGCAATTATAGATGCACAAAGAAGGCCAGGTTTGCTTCTTTAAGTTGAATTTAGGTGCCAAAGGTGCGACTGCTTCACATCTAACTCCAAAACACACATTAGTAATCATTTTATCAGGAGAATGGCAAATCTATGGGTGAAGGAATGTCCAGTGTGTTTTCTGACACCACCTATTTTCCTAGTGATGCAGGTACTTTACATAATTACAAGACGGTGCTTGGTTTACTGATGGACCCACTGTGCCGTAATTATGTTACTGTGCCACAAACAATGTGCAATGCAGACACTTACTGCCACTGGCAGAAAGTTCAGCCACTAGACTGCCAAACGAGGTGGTCTTGTCGTTCCAGGGTGTCGCCTGAGGAGTACTGTCCACCTCCTTGATATACGCAGAGAACACCCTGCACACACGGGCACCAAGGACAACAGTCACAAGAAAAAGCATAACATCAACAGCAACGGAATATTTTTTTTTTTTTCAATTCACGCCTTTCCAGAAGCCATGCTGAACAGATTTTTAACATTTTTTGGGGGTTGGTGCCCTCATTTTTATGTGGTGCACCTACAGAGGAACCTCAATGTAACAAACTCAAACGAAGCAGCTCATAGAATATAACAAAGTAGACCTAGAATCTGGTCGGCCATGCTTTGCTTTGATGCTTATTCTACTGCTATAACGAAAACGAAAATGCAAGGTCTGAGACAATGTCGGTTATTGCAAAGCAAATATTTCTATGCGTGTTCTGACCAACGACTTGGTTAGCTCGCAGCCATCAAGCAAACGTGGCGATCAGGTCTGATCACACTAATTGCACAGTTACACACGAGCGTCAGTACAAAGCATGTTTGTAATTCAGCGCTGTTAATGTGGCATGCATTTGCACTGCAAGCCACCTGTGGGCCGTTACAATCAACCGGAGACCCCATCACTGGCCTGTCTGAGGCATCACGCATGTTTGCATTTCTTTCGCATAGACCCGATCATGAATATTTGTTTTCCGATTAACTCAGCACATCGGCTGATAACAAATATTGCGTGTAACGAAGGTACTATTTTCCTGTCAGATGTGGCTTTACTATAACAAGGTTGGACTATATATGTATGTACAATGCTCGGCAACTGAAATGCGATATTCGGACAGTGTGGCAGGCAGTGATTCTTGCGCCACAGGCGAGTGCTGGGTGATCGCTGAGGGGGCCCAATTGTGTCACTATGCATTAAAATGACTCTCGTTCTCATGGGACATAAAAGTGAATCAGCTCAATGTCCCCATCGTCCATCGGTGGCGCAAAAAAAGTGTCGGCCGCCATGCTGAGCACTGCGTTTCAATCACTGAGCACTGTACACCTATCGTGTAATACACCCCATAGCTGTGAACATGAACCTGTGTCTTTCAGCAAGCTGGTAACCAGTGCTAGACGTTACCAACTAGCCCCCCAGCCTTCAGTCCCAATTGTGCAGAGACTCACTGCAGTGAGAGGCATATGCGAACACCAGAACACTTCTGCCTGCTCTTCTATGTATCAACACAGTAGGGATACTGCAGTACTCACTCGCGCAAGGCCCACACATTTTTTTCCAGACTTATGGCTACTCACTGAAGTCACACACTATTCTCGGATTGCTATGCAAAATAAGTGACACCACTGGTGAATGACTATGAAACATTTACAGCTACCAACGAAGTTTGCCGCAAAAATGTCCGCATAATCGGGTACAGTCGAAACCCGCAGTAATGAAATCCCGAGGCAACGAAATTCTAGCCACAACGAAATATTTTCGAATCCCCGGCAAACACCCATAGGAGTCAATGCATTTCCTATCTCACGACAAGGAAACTTTTTTCTACAGCAATCCCTCATTAACGAAATTTTCTGAAACGACAGTCGGCAAATAATCTACTCATGTAACACTAATACTGTGTCCAAAAACTGCTCACATGCATTCGTTGTGCGCTTAAATTGCATGAACTACCGCCACAGCACACTTGCGTGGCGGCCGCTATTATTGTTTACAATAAAAAAATCCCCACGACACCTCGTGACAGGCGACAGTGATGATGAAGATGGTCGTCGTTCGCCCGTCGCAACGGGTGGCTGCGCAGTGTTTGGGCCAAAAATGCAATTATTAATATTTAAATTATAAAATAAATATAAAAATTATAAATTATAAATAAAGAAAAAAAGACGAATCGTAGGCATCCTTGCAGTGAGCACATTTTATTGAATCCTGTGTGCAATCACAGCATGTGCTAAATGCAGAGCTAAATGCCTGTGTGGCACTGTGACAGCCAAATCGACATCTACACGTGAAGGCTCGGATAACCCGGATGACACTTTATCAGTGGGGCTTTGTGTACCGCTGCACACAGTCATGTGCTCAGTGTCATCGGAGCTAGAGTGCGTCAACTGTGTGTCTGAGTGCCAATCGGACCATCTGCTTTGCCAGCCTGCTAAGATGCCGCCTCCAGTCAAGAAGAGGAAATTTATGACATTGCAGGATAAGGTTGCAATTATTGCCCAAGCTGAAAAGGGCAGGAAGAAAATGGATATCGCCGAAGAATTTGGAATTGTGTGGAGTTCGATATCTACGATTCCGAAAACAAGGCCTCCATTCTCGACGCGCTCAGAGAGGGTGTGAGCACAAAGAACAAAATGGTGAGCACTGCAGCATCTCAGGACAAAGACAAGGCGGTGTTCGCATGGTCTTTTGAAGAGCATGCCAACAAAGTGCCGTTGTCTGGCAGAGTGCTTCAGCAGAAGGCGCTGGACTTCGTGTGCATTCTCAGGCACGCTGATTTTAAGGCTAGCCCTGGCTGGTTGAGCCGTTTAAAAGCCCGCCGTGACATAGTGGCCAAAGTCATTTCCGGGGACGCAGCAGCCGTCGACCCTGTGACAACGTCGTCGTGGCTGCTGAGCAACAAAGAAGTATTGGACCAGTACAAGCCCTCGGACATTTGTAATAGGGATGAGATGGCCTTATTCTACGAGATGCTGCCATAAAAAACACTGGACTTAAAAGGCCAGAAAAGACGCGGGGGTGGGGGGGGGTGGGGGGTGGAAACAGCAAGCGGTGCGTAACAATTTTGTTGTGCACTAACATGGAAGGCACAAATAAACGGCCGCTGCCCGTACAATACGCCGCGAACCTGAAGGCATGGATGACCGGGGCCATATCTGGCAGCTGGCTCGAGGCCTTCGATACGGACATGCGGAAGGCAGGCAGGTCAGTCGGCCTTTTTTTGGACAATTGTAGTGCCCATCATGTTGATGACCTGGAGTTTGGAAAAGTGAGATTGGTTTTTTCCCCACTAAACTGCACTTCCGTACTGCAGCCGCTCGATCAAGGCGTCATTTGTAGCGTCAAGTGCGCCTACAGGGAGAGGCTGATTCAGCATCTGCTGCTGAACCTCCAGTTGAAGTGTCCCATCGTAGTGGACATGTTCATGGCGCTTGAGATGGTGGCCGCCGCATGGGTTGCGACATCGCCAGCCGTAATAGCTAATTGTTTTAAACATGCAGGTTTCATTGCCACTCGGCAAGCATCATGCACTGATCCAGTGGCATCGCAAGAAGATTCGCCTGAAGGCGCACTCGATGACGGTGCTGACGATGCAGTGCCGCCATAGCTAGCCCACGCATGGGTTGAACTTTCTGTCGTGACAGACGGTGTTCCAGATGGCCTCAGCATCGATGAGTACGTTCGTGCGGATGAAGGTGTTGTCGTGCATGAAGAGATGGCCGGTGAGGTCATCATAAGCAGCGCTTGCGAAGGTGCCGACGACCACCAGATACCTAATCATGAGAAGACTGTGAACCCGCGGGATCTGTTGAATGCCTTCGATGTAGTTTGGTCATTTTTCAGTGAGCACGATGACGACGAGGCAATGGACCACTTTTTGCAGTGCGAATTGAGAGCAGTAAAATTGCTGCAAGGCAAGGATCGGCAAAGTAAGCTGACTGACCTTTGTAAATAATTTTTTTTTTAAATTATTGCAAGCCAATTCCCTTCCCTGTCTTTTCTGCCTCATTCTCTCGCTAACTGAATTCCCCGCAAAAGCGAAATTTTTTGCTTTCCCAGGCGATTTTGTTATTGCGGGTTTCGACTGTGGTACGAAAAAACTAATTGTGATGGCAAAATTATTTCGTTGGTTTTTAGAGCTCCAACAAAGTGGAAAACTCATTAACAGACTTCCTGTTCAGGGTAGTGCTCAATTAAAATTTAATTTACTTTGCATTTTGTGATTGCCAAAGCTGCGGGTGCATTTCATGTTCACCCATCACATAGACCGACATGCGTCGTGCGCTGTCGCAAAGTGCAGGTATCGTGCACACAGCCTTTACTTCATGGCACTGCCAGTTTAGGCTGCTGCACAACATCAGTTCAAAGCTCTCTTGCTATATTGTGGCCACACGTTCAATTACATCGTTCTGTCCAGTAAGTGCACACACGAATGCAGTAGTTGCCGGCAGATCACCTGCAGAGCCAAACTCGGGTGCCAGTCCAGCCCGGGCTCCTGATCTCGCGTCCAATTGTTGATGTGGCCTACTGGCACAAACGTTTTTCAGAGCTAACTTCCCACAATGGCTTGCTGCCCGCCACATCTGACGTCTCGGTCTAACCAGTGTGGCTTTGTAAAAGTCTGCAACTAAAATTACGCTACACTTTGGTGCCAAGTGCAGAATACAGTGATGATTAATTCTATCGTTGGCAGGACGAGTGCCATCTAGCAGTAGCTAACAGAATAAGCCTGCATGCAGTTATGCATGTGACACTTAGTGAAACTTTTTTCCAAATTTACATGTGAGGTGGGGGCATTACATAAGGGCGGGCTTTACACAAGTAAATACAGTATGTACCTGGCCCCACATTTATTTTAGCCACCTCCACCTGTTTCACCAAATGTACACCTGCCAACCTGTGAACTTCAAAATTCAAAAAAATTGTGCGACATGACAATGGGAGTTATAGCCCGCCTCTTTTTATATTATTTTTTTATTTTGCGCCAGCCACACAGAGATACATATGCACTTTATTAACGATTGTTTGCTTTAGACATGGCACATAAACTGTAGCAAGTGTAATATAATAGTAAAACCTCAAAATTACAAGGTTTTACTGTACAGCAATCATCACCATAGCCAAATATCAAGCAGACATTATCGTGTGCAAGCAGAATGCGAAACGAAAGCGAATCAACAAATTTTTGAAGTCACTAAGGCAGTAAAAGGCAGCATTCTGAGTGGTGTTGAAGACAGTGCTGGCTACTTTGATGGCACTCGCTGTTGACATTTCTTTTTATCAGCAGCTCTTTTCAGAGCCATCTCAATGAAGAGTTGTGACGGTCTGCTACTCTGCCCTTGACCATTTCAGTCTGAGCGTTACCTACAAAATGATGTGTTTTGTGCATGCATTCATTCTTTTTTCAGATTGCATTTTCAGACGTTTTCACAGTCCCCATTAAGACCGATAAATCTGACATTCATTGTACTGACAAGTAACCCTTTTTTTTTTACATTGCTGACTTTTTCAGCAACCTTGCCATTGCCAATTTTGCCTACAAAGGAACTTACCTGAAAAAACTTGCTCTAAGCAAGCACGTCGAAGTACTAGAAGCGGCAACGCAAGGCACCTTGCATTGACAGGATAGCACAGTTTGAGTAGAATCACAATTTTTCTTTTTTTCCATGCATTTTTACTATCTTATGCCTCCACATCTTTCAAAAGCTTTAAAACATAGTCATAAGAAGAATTTATTTTTCGTAACCCTTTAGAATGAGCCCACATTCGTAAACTTTACATAAAGTTTGGGGGAATCGGTAGGTATGCAAATGGCACACACCAAGTACAGCGTCCTGAAAAGTGAAACTCCAAATGGGGTCCCAAAAGAAGGTGTTCAGTGTAGTACGTGAACTGATAGAAGAGGCACTTGCTTGCTTCCAGCAGAAACCAAAATGATGAACAAGCTGTGCTCACTATCAAACAATTAGAGCAGACTCGCCAAAAAAGGAAGGCTTTCAGTGCCATTGGCAGGGCAACGATAATGGGAGTATGAAACAATGAGAATGGCACATTTGGCTTGCATGCTGTAGATTCAGAATAATAGACTCCAGAGTAATCTGGTGAATGTATCCTCCATTCAGCCTACGGCTAATTTCGGTTATAACTATGAACTATTATCTTAATAAAGGGAAGGAACTATGAATGGGACTTCAGTAAAATGCTTCATTATTTAGGTTATGTTTAAAAGCAGAGCAAGTTGGAGGAATTGGCATATTTTTCTTGTGTTTCGTCTCATTATCACATTTTTGCCTCTACTATAATGCTGCAACTTTGTTAAAATTAACTAAATTCTGGGATATTACATGCCAAAATAGCAATCTGATTGTGAGGTACGCCATAGTGGAGACGTCTGGACTAATTTTAACTACCTGAGGCTTCTTTTACTGTGCACAGAATGCACGATACAGGAGCGTTCTTGCATGCCGTCCCAGTTGGAATGTGGCCACCGTGGCTGTGATCAAACCTGCGACCTCGAGCTCAGCTGCACAACGACACCGCCACGGAGCTACTGCAGCGAGTGTGTAACTTTGTTATCGGGTGCAGTCCCGAAGGGGCATTTCTCCAGTTGCTTTCAACCAGTGGAATGCCCTGAAAGTGCTAAGTGCAGGAACAGCTTCGGTGAAAAGGATACCCTCGACTCCTAGAAGCAGAGGCAGTGCTAACCTGGTGCGGAAGTCGGTGGAGCCACAGGCAAGCAGGCAGTTGTTGGGGTGCCAGTCGACCGAGGTGACAGTTGACTTGATGGGCTTCTTGATGTGCTTGCTCACCCACCAGTTGTGGTCCTCCTCAAAGTAGCACACTGACACCAGCTTGGCACCTGACCCCACTGCAAACTTGTTCTCTGCACAGAGAGCAACTCCGTAAAACCTACTGCAGTGGGTTGGCATCTTTGCGTCTCCTGTAAGTCAACAAGTTGTGAGATATGAGGCGTGGATGTAACGACACACTAGCAGCGCCTGTGCATTGCATCAGTTCACATAAGGGATGTCTTGTGCTTTGTAACCCGCCACCACTGTGAAAAATAACACAAAGGAAACCCAAACACATCACCACAACAATAATGCTCGTAGGTCCATTTCAGTTCCTGTGTGTCTGCTCTATGGTTAGAAAGAAGCATAAGTGAAAGATTAAGTCATTGTTCCATGTGCTCTCACGGATGGCAGCTAGAAAAAACAAGAGCCAACTCGTTCGGCTCAATGAACACGAAAATGTGAGAGCAAAGCCTGGCAGGAGTCACAAAACATTGTGAAATTCAGGGATGCCTATAATTTCACACACCACACTTGGCACAGAAATTTTAAATACACATGACCTGCCTGATAACTACATCAAATTATGCTTTCATACTGTACTACTTCGATCAGCCTAGCTTGATCTAAAGCTACCTTCCATATAATGTCACAGATGCACATGTTTAACATTACCATGCCATCACTTTATTAACCGAAACGTTGAACTAAGTAAGATAACTATTCCAAAATGTTGCGGTCAGGCTCACTGACCAAGGGGCGACCACCGAACACAGGTGGCAGCACGGTTGATTCGCAGCAGCACCAAGGTGGGGGTCCACACCGTGGCATTGGTGCCAGGCTCCTCTGAGCCCAGGGTCCAGACGTACGCATTGCGATCTGCAGCACACGTCACAATGCGGTTACTGTGTGGCGCCCAGTCGATGCTGGTCACTCGCAGGTCGTGCCGGCTGAGCGTCTGCCCCCGTGACCATCCTCCACCCGCCTCTCGCTTGTAGAGTTGCACATCCGCATTGTTGGGACACAGTGCCACCTCTGCAACCACGGTGAGGGACAAACATTCAGGACAGGAAGGGAAAAAAAGTGTGGCTATCATCAACGTCAAGAGTAGGCTTTAGCTCGGGTGCTCCTATCTAAATACATGTAAAAGGAGAATTCGTTTTTCTCAGCAACCACTGCACCAAATTTGATGAGGTTTGTTGCATTTAAAAGAAAAACTTACAATCTAGTGACTGTTGGTTTCCAATTTTTGATTGAGGTCGTCAATTTTTTATTAAACAGTGGCAAGAATCAAGAATTCTCAGAAAACGAAACTACGAAGTTTACAACTCTAGCTCAGCAATTAAAAATGATATCACAATTAGGTGAATTGCATCTAATAGTACATCTAAAGCAGAGAAAATTGATATGTTACAGATGAATCTAAAAAATTTAATATAGAAATACAGCTTTTGCAGAACCCTTGTACACAACCTAACAAATTCACGTAAGATATGAAATGACATACCAAATTTGTCCGCTTTCAGTGATCTAGTGGATTCTGTTTACAAAACCGCGATATCTGTTCTTGATGCAAAGCTATTAACTTGTAAACATCGCGCTATCTTTTTCTAACTTTCGAATTCTTGAAAACTTTAAGATTCAGGCTCTTAATTGAAATTCTGCTTCATATAGTCGCTAGAATTTAGCTTTCTCTTTCAAATGCAACTTCATTAAAATCAGTCCAGGGATTATCTCAGAAGAATGTTTTTCTGTTTTACATGTATTTGAATAGGCCGCATCGTAGTTGTGCCCGAGCTAAAGCTTCCTCTTAACCTCACTACACCCACTGCAGGGCAAAGAGCACTACCAGATACAAGCAGTTAGCCCCACCCCACATCAGCTGCAATTACCTTCTGCCACACTACACTGCACTTCTCTTGGCACCATCTCACCATCTCATGGCCTGCTCAACACCACCCTGCGAAGCTATGGCTGCCATCCCTTAACCAGTCAATTATATTTTCATCGCCGTTTGCAGTGACCTTAGTTTCCCAAGGCATTCCTACATGTTTTAATTAAGTTTCAGCCCCACAGGATAGTGGCAAAATTAAGTGATGACATCCTTTTTTAAGGACAGAGATAAGCTGCATTGCAGACTTTTGTCAAATGCACTGCAAGCCACATATTTTTCTTCTGCAGACTTCCTTTTCATGAACATCAGTTCAGGCAAACTTTAAGCATACACTGCATAAACATGGTGGCTAGAGACTGGAAGACAAAAAAATGTTCCAGGGTTACTTGTACGTGTAACTGCAATGGGTGCATATGTGCACTCCTTTCAGAACTGCTAACACTCGCTACTTGACACACATCTAGTCAGCACCTTGAAACGGAAATCATCATCAGTTGGCAGCATGTAAAATATGCATTGTGGAGTACTGAACTATGCTAGTGTTGTTTACAACAAAGTACTAGCATCTACATCCAAGGTGCCATACTCTTCTTTCACCAATTATGCGCCACTGCACTCTTTCATCCTTCACAATCAATTTAGAAAACCCTTCAAGGCAAGATCATGAGAATGTCATCTGTTACCAATCCTTTGTGAATGTGCTTGGAATTACAAGTAATGTGTTCCAATTTAGTGTTACAAGTAATGTGCTGCAGCTAGATACTACTATATAAAACACACAAATACACTTATTTGCAATTCTAATCATGTCAGTATGTATGGCAACAGAGCTGTGCTATGTCGTATAGAAGACACTTAGAATCCCCCAAACACAAAAGGGAGGTAGGAATACCACGCATATTTTTTGGCACTGAGAGCACTACATCTGTGGGATATATATATGCACTTTATTAACAATCATTTACCTTTAGATGCAGCGAACTTGGAACAGCAGTGAATGACAAGCAACGAAATGCTTTTAGATCACAGTAACTTCAGGAGGCTAGCCAATCGCAGGGCAAGGGCGAATTAATCAACAACTTGAGGAACTGGGACACTGAATATCACAAATCAGTTCTGCAGAAACCCGCAAGGTAGAGGAAAGTGCATGAAAGGGAAAAAATGGCATCTACCCAAATTGTAGCACGAAACTATGAAGGAAACCCATACGGGTTTCTCACAAAGAAAGCCTTGCGGGCTACAGAAAATTTAGTTCACACCAAGAAAGCCGCCATTAATCCTCCCTCCTAAGCTTTCGAAGTGTAATAGCTTGAACACTTCCTCTAAGCATGCAATGAACAGCACTGGAGAGATTGCGTCTGCTTGCCCGACCTTGATAGTGTTGTGATCGGCCGTTCACCCCACGACAACCTCCAGTCATGGCTAGCACGATTATGGGGAACGAGTTGACGGCCTCTTCAAAACGGTTCTCAAAACAGATTATTTATGGCCAGCACAGGAGTACCTCGGTCAGGAGAGGTTTGGGCAATCAGCAAGGATACGGTCCATCTCCCGACAGCTGCCCAAATTGGCACTTCGACGATAGAGAGGGAGTCAGTGTATGATCCCACTTCTCCTTTGTGCCCAGTGATTTACGCATGTTTCCGACAAAGCTCCCTTTGGAGGGAAAGGGTAACAGACCTCCGGATTGGTGGGACCTGATGTCATCTGTCTCCTGACGTCGGATTGGGGGAGGTGACTGAACAATGACCACACAGGGCATAAAAAGAGCTACGGACGGCGGGAGTGACTGGCTGCTACAACTTCATGAACTTTTTCTGTACTATGAATTTTCTTGTAAATATAAACTTGCTTGTAAAACGTCCTGGATATCGGGCCCAGCCCCACCTTCTCTTACTCCTCCATGAGCAAAGTACATTCGACATCTTTGGACCCCCACTTGCAATAGGTATTTTCCACTTTCCTTGTAAAGAATTAAGGCGGCTATGGAGTCCTTGGATATATTTCCTAAGATATCCCCGCGTGGCTCCTGTACTCCTTGATTACACAATGCCTCCATGACTGCTGGTATCTCTACTGAATCAAATCCGTTTTCATAATCTACGAAAGCCATATGGAGAGGTTGATTGTACTCCACAGGTTTCTCAATTACCTTATTGATGACATGGATGTGATCCATTGTAGAATATCCCTTCCTGAAGCCAGGTTGTTCTCTTAGTTGACGTCAAGTGTTGCCCTGATTCTATTGGAAAATATCTTGGGTGTGTTTTTATACAATACTGAAAGCAAGCTAGTGAACTTATCAATTCTTTAACATCTCCTTTCTTATGGATTAGCATAATTATTAGTATTCTTCTGGCTCCCTGGTACACTTCAAGTCGTGAGGTATTGTGTATAAAGGGCCACAAGCTTTTCAAGCATGATGCTTCCTGCATCTTTGATTAAATCAACTGTTATTCCATCTTCTCCTGCCGCTTTTCCAAAGTGTGAACAAATGGGCAGAACCTCCAGGGGCTTACCTGTATGATCCTTGTTCCATGCGTGGCAGGTGATTGGTTCTACGCCAAAACAGTGTACATCCATGGCCCAAGAGTGGAGGTGTCACTGCAACAAGAGTGTATGCAGAGTTCAGACACTTTTGCACAGTATTGCATAAAAGCGTGTCAGCACACAAAGTCACATTGCATAAGAAAATGTGTGCTATCATCAGTCAATGTCTGCAGATACCGTTAGAAGTATAACAAGCTTTTACACAACTGTCATAAAGAACATATATGTGATCCCGCTTCAAATCTACGATGTTGTTCTCTAGTTATCGGATCTAAATCATGTTTGACTGCTACCACTGTGTTCTCACACTTATTATGTGGCTTTAAACAGCAGGAAAGGCGTTACCAGACACATAAGTACAGACTGCACCAACTCGATTCACAATGTTGCCTTGTGTGCTAGAAACTGATTTCAACAGCACGCTCAATCATGCATAGTGTGTTGATAACATGGACAGCCAGGCTTACAACCATCACGTGCAACAATTGGCCAAGAGAACAGCCTTGTTTGGAGCTGTGTGAATCCCGACCCTCTCAGTGTTGTGGACACCTAGTCAGGCATGACCTAAGCGTGCCGCGCATCGGTGCTTATGCATGGGTCGGCCTACTAATGAATGACGCACCACTTTTCTACCAGGGTGTGCAGACAAAGTGAGCGAGACTTGTGGCAGCAAGTCTGCTCACTCTCAAACATTAGGATCACAAAAGATAAACAATGGGCAGTGGGGCAAGGGAGCAGAGTTCACAGGTTCGCTTGACAGCTCCCGTAAACAAACACAGCAAACATAGCAGGTCATTTGTAGATAAACATAAGTTGGGGAGCAGTTTTTCAAAAAACAAAGCACGAAAAAAAAGTTATGGTTGAGAGGTGTAACTCATCAGTACTTTTAGAGTGCATATATCAACAAAGAGTAACCTTTAGTTCTTGTTCTCTGTAATAAGATGATCTCTCTTACGGGATGATAGACGTTCGGAATTCGCCGACTGCACTGTCCTACTGTGGATGGTGCCATGTCTACAACAAGCGAAACGTCTTTCGATGAACACGGGAAGTTACGCGAGCATCCCTTTAACTAACCGACGGCAGGCCCTTGAAAATTTGCACGAAAGCTCACTCAACACAAAGAAAAAAAAAGATCGGTGGGACAATACAATGGGCCTGCCAATGACAGGTGGCAGCGCGGGCACAGTTGAAAACCCGCTGACGCGTGCATTCTTCGCTCCACTGCCACTTGACAACCTGTTAGTGCACTTGCACACGGGGTTATTATTTTGATCAATTACACGAAATTAGCCTACGGCTGGGCGACGTCAAGCAACATTCAACGGCCTTCAGTCCTCGGCCAGCGGAAACCTGCGGTCGTCCGCACGCCCACTCGCTTCGCCCCTTTTCCGGCCCGCACGGCGGTTCGTTAAAGACACAATTGGAGCACAAAGCAAAGGACTACAAGACACAACGAGGACGTCATTCGGTCCGCTTAGGGACCGTTTGGAATGTTTTCGCCTCGGCGCAACCCGGCACAGTCTAAACATTCTGGTCGCGGGAGTTACGTCATGGCCGGATCCACTACGCCCGCCGCCGTGTTGAATCACCGCCAGATTTCAGCGCAGAAACTTGAAACGGCTGAAATCACGAAGTGACGCACAGAGTTTTAAAGGAGGTCAGCTCACCGGATGATAACCTGGCTGGCAATCAGGCCTTCCGAAAACGGTCTGCAGTCCGGAAACACCGAGCAGGCAAGACGATGCGAAGTAATGCTAACGCGTCCCCATTTTTCTTGACGCAACGCCTCACCTTTGAAATAAACTGGCGCACCAGAATGAAAGTATGATCGAAACGATCGGCGGCAGATTAAACGCATCGGCGGCAGCTTGACGAACGCACCTGTCACTCAATCAAATCAGGACTCGGTATGCACAGCATTATTTTCGGACAGAGCGAAGAACGGCAACTCACCGGCGTCGAAAACCTGTTGCGCTCTCGCTAAGACGGAGAAAACGACGCTGCCACCGCGCTAACAGCAGAAGCTAACGGAAGAAGGTACGAGAGAGGTGCGCAATGTCATTGGAGGCAAAGGCGAAGCCGCGCCCAGTACAAAGATTGCGAGTCGTATCACCGGAACGGTGGCACATCCTTCGTCGGCAAACATTTAGGCCTAGTGGCATTGCGGGGGAGTAACCCGTCATCGTAGCCGAAAACTTGGTGAGAATAAAGCTTTAACTGAGACGCAGCCGTCAGTATAAAGATACAGCGATTGAGGCACTTACCTTTGCGTCCGGCAGCTTAGACATGAAAACGGGTGCCGAATGTTGAAGAAAATCAAGCGAGTTTCGTTGACCGGGGAGCTTGCCTCCACGGTTCTTGCGACAAAAAAAAAAAACGACTCATATATTGGATTGTGTTGGCTTTGCCGGCGGATACCGGAGTGGCTAGCGTCTGGCCATAATCTGGCCAAATGCGGCGATGTTTGAGCCTTATTTGAGCATAATGTTTCTCTATATCGTAATTTTCAAGTGTTTGTTTAATATTTTGAGGTAGTTGTTTATAATGACAACTTCATCAAAAGGTATCAGCAACACGTTTACTTCAATCCATAGAGTTCAATCGTCTTCATAGTAGTCTTCAAGTCTTCAATCGAAATAGCCGCGACGGTGTGCTACTGTCGCCAGCGTGTCCAGCTGGTGTATTCGGTGCTGCGTGGGGGGTTGTGGCTTGCGATGTCAGGAACGCGTAAGCTTGTAAATTATCGTAGGTAATTTTTAAATACTCATTTTTCCCCAAAGTACTTGCAAGTTTAGAGCGCTTCGTTAGTAGCTTCAAGCCGAAACAGTCATGGCAGGCGACTCGGCGGATGCATCGGACAGTATTTCACCTTTGGTGAGTTTCTTTATGTCGTGATATTTCTCCATTTTCTGCGCGTGTAAGGACAGCTTGTTTACTCGTTCTTGGTCAGTTTTCTTGTTCACCTTTACTGAATGTGCTTGTCGCTGTCACTTGCGTAGACTTGTCGATGCTGAAAACTCTCTTCGAGTTCAACCCGCGTGACTTTGGTTTTGCGTGCGCACATTGATAGCGAAAATGACGTATTACATGCGAGGCGGTTTCTAGCTCGTGATGAGCAGCTTGGCAGCGTTCTTTTTTTTTTTATTTGTTCCCTGACTGCTACTGCTTAAATGCGCTGAACAGGTGTTGATTGCTGCGGCTACGTGTTATTTCTCAGCTTCGCCTGTGCGTTTAGCGTTGCCCAGTGCGAAGTAGTGTTCACTACACACATCGTCTGTTTTTTTCTCACTCTCGAAACTTCCTCCTGCATCGCTTCATCACAATAATTCAAGCGGTGCCACAGAAGTACAGCGTGTCATAGCTAAATAGAGTAATAGCGCTTGAGACAAGCGAAAAGAACAAGTTTATTCCTTCCGTGTATTTTGTCCCATGCGTTGTTACTCTATTTAGCTGTCAACTATGTTTCCTAAAGTAGTGTCGTGCACTTAGAACCATAAATTTTGGCTTGGTTCAGGCACAGAAGGTAACTTCCGTTTAAATATCATCGGTGCCGTGTTCGGCATGTTGGATAATTTATAAAAAGAAAATGTACTGCCAAAACTGGGGGACTAGCCTGCATGCGTCATACTACTGAATGTGCATCTCAAAATGTGTCGTTAAAATAATTTGGCGTGGCTGCCCAGTTTGTGCTGCAGTCGCGTGTCGCTAAACTTTGGAAGTGCCATGTCACTTTGTAATGACTGCTATCTTTGGCAACCAGTAGGAGGTCGTTATCTCCTCCTGGTGTTCTCCTCTTAGCCAGAACCTACTGTGCGAATAGTCGGAACACATAGGTGGAAGAAGTGGAGTTGTCTACTTCAGAAAACCTCCAATCTTATCTTTCTTTCTTTCCTTTCTTTTTTTTTTTTTTTTGTACGTACACTTGTAACTGGTAGTGTGAGAGGCAGAGGTTACACTCTCAGAAACTTCCTGCAGTTAACTGTCCATTCCTTGGGCCGTACGTTGGTCAACATCTTTTGTCCATAAGCATTAGTGTCTGATAAATGGCAGGCATCAACCCTTTTATCGCCATATCTCTCTGTCCGCTCTCGGTAACTGTAAACCCATATCCCACCCAATCAATGTGTCTAGCTGCAATATATATTTTCTTTTTGATGTGACCATTTGTTCTTGAATGCTGTATTTTGTAGTTTAAAGTGCATTCACTCATCAAAAATGAGAAACGAAGAAATGAGAAAGCACTAGGCTTGCCGCAATTTATTCTGTCTAAATATTCCCGGGGGTGATTACACGCAACTTGCTGTGACGGAAGAATGCAACTGTATCGCTGGAGCCCTCTGCATGAGAACCCTTTGTCAGTGCGGGTTCTGCAGTGCGAAACGCCATCCCTAAAGCAACTGCAAGTCGCTGTTGTCCTACGTATCATGTTTTGTCTAGTACCTGAATGAGACTCATTGTCATGCCTTTATCTGTGGTGGAAAGCAGAACCTGACCATTGTGCAAAAGACATGTTAAAGATAAACTAAAACGGTGGTCAGAACCAAAGGCTGGAACACTACTGCTGTTAAGTGTCTGCTCATTGTACTTTGTATTTTTTCTTGTGGACTGAATCGGTAGTTTATAATTTGCGTCCGCATGTTTCCTTCAACTTGTGTAATTCTTCAGAAGCATCAGCATCTTCTAGTGTACTCAGGGCTACTAAAATGAAATGAATCCTTTTTCTCGATCCTATTCCTTTCTAATCATCCACCGTTCCGTCAGCAGATCCCGCCGATAACGTTGGTGGAGCATTGCTCAGACCACTGATGGAGCACGAAAAGGAATAGGATTGGAATAGAATTATTGCAGTATCCCAGCCTAGGATATTGTACTTGGGCCTCTGCATTTCTTGCTTCACATTGGTGACCTGTCCTGCTCTGTGCCTAAAAAAGAAAATTGCCTTTACCACAACCTAAACTGCCGAACCATTCTTTTCAATAAAGTTTATTTTCTTCTTCTTTACACTAATGACTGTGCTCTCTAAACACAGTCATGATGCTCAATGATCAAAAGTCTCAACAATCACTTCAAGCTGTTGCACGTGGTGTGAGCTCAAGCAAGTGATCGTTAGCTTTTATTCATTAAATTTTTTTATTCATTAATTTTAAAGCAGATGGTAGCGAGTTCCATTATAGAAAGCGCTGAAATGTCGTGTGCAGTGCTATTGAACGAGATTCCTGTGTGGCCATGTATTCATTGCACGTTGGAAATGTGGGTGGCAGTTAGTGTGACTCTGCCTTGTTGGAAGACGCAATGAGCATCCAGACTATTTGTGTCAGTTAATATTGTCACACTGGTAGTCCTCACAGGGGCTGTACAGTGTTTCCAGTCTCATGAGCAATTCACCAAGTAGTCAGAGTAGTCGTTGACTTTGATTCAAGAACCTGAGCATGAGATTCCTGTGATTGATTAGTTGTGATTGCTTTGTGAGCGAGTTGTACAGTATGGTTGCTTTCAAAAGGCAGTCTGGTACAAAACAGAACTGGGCAAATCAGTAAGATGCATAACTTTCAGTAGTGCTGTTTCAAATCATTTCACTTGTATCTTAGTAAAAAATGCAGGGGAAATGGTATAGCACTTTGGAGTAGACCAAGGCAGCAGTATCAGTTCTGACAGCACACACAGAGTTTGAAGCTAGGGCCACATGTTGTCATACTTTGTTTGTCCTTGCTCTTACAGTGCTACTCAGATTGTCACTCTGAAGTAGACCAAGGCTTGTTGTTGTGCATCATAGCTATTGTTCCTTGAATCCTCTTTGTCTTGAAGCTCTATCAACTGTGCAATGAATTTTGGGCCAATTTTGAAGCTTGTGGAGCCAGGTAATGGCAACTTTGTCTTGTGGGTGCAAGTCTTGTGCACAGTTGGCTCTAGGCATTGGTGTGCCATCACTTTGCTGATTAATGGTTGTTATTATGGATGCCTTTTGCATTTGTTCAGCCACCATACACTCAGGTTAGTGCAGTGACCAGCAGTAACTTGAAGATTGGGCTTCCTACAGTTGTTAGCGTTAGGTTTTCCTTTTAAGTGCAGCAGACTTTATTGAAGTAAGTTCTGTTGGGGCCAAGTGAAATTATTTCTCCATTCCCATATACTTGTACAGTAGATCCCAAGTTCATCCTTGCCCTTACGGAAGGCGCAGTCAAGGACAGCAGAGAATTACATGATGTGGTGAGATTAAGGCACAACACTGAGCTGGTTGTAGATAACTGGGAGTCTTGGAGTGGATAGTAGGCTGATGCTGACAAAGGTTGAGTCTGACAGAATGCTTTCAGTGCTGAACATCTTGCAAGTTCTTGTGGTTTGCAGGTTGAAAGAACATTGTTTGTAGCTGCACTGTTAGAATGTCATGGTGGCAGAACCTTACATGAATGTTGCAAGGTTGTGATGGTGTCTCTGGGTCCTAATTCCTCGAATTTGCTTCTTTTTGGTCTGTGGTTCTTGTGCTCTCTTCCAGGTGGGACTGGTGTACATATTCAACCTGATTGTCGGCACAGGGGCACTCACAATGCCTGCAGCTTTCAAAGATGCTGGCTGGCTCCTCAGTCTCATCATTGTTGTTGTGCTTGCATTTATGAGGTAAGTCAATTGACTCGGTGTTCAACCAGTTGATTCTGCCAGTACTTCTCCATGAGGCCTAATAATCCACACACACACAAAAAGGGGGGGGGGGGGGGTTGGAACCTTGAAAGAGAGCTGAAGACAACGCAATAAGTGGCAGAAAGGAAAGTGGGGTACTCAATGTTAAAAACAAAACCTTTAGTTCTTTCCATCCATCTTTAACCCCACAAAGCCTGAACACCATTCCACATCAAGGAAATTAGAATAATTTGTTCACCTTTATGTCTGGCCATGTTCATCCAAAAACAATTAAGTGCTAGGTGAGTAAAATTAGCATATCAATTACTTAATTAGTAATTGGCTTGCTGAAATATCCACAACTGAAAGCTCTCGCCAGTGTATAAAAAGTGATACTTTGGGCTTTGCATTTGCGGTAAATTTCCATTACGTAAATTTAAATCTTGAACTATGCAAGTGTGTAGCAGCAATAATGCATTGGGCTTTGTCAGTTAAATACTCATTGTATTCTCACTAGGCAACAAGCTTTTATTGCATTTAAAGCAGTCAACTTCTAGTGACTGTTGGAAGCACACTTTTATTTTGCTCTTTAACAGTCTAGTTGAGCAAATGTTCAAAAAAATGGTGACCTCATGTTTACAACACTTCGCAGTGCAAACAGATCTGAAAATTGTTATGTACAGGTTTCTGGAGCTCATTTGTTCAACAGCAGGGGTTTATAGAAGTTTTCTTTTTCAGCACAATGAAATTGGGATTTTTTGGCCTCTTAAGGGTGCTTTGGTGGGGCTTAGTTGGTGCGGCCTGACTATTGCGTATGGTTGCACTGTCAAGGTGGCATACGTGGGGACACTGTGCATTCCCTGTTCACTTCATGTGTTTATGTCAACGTTCATATTTGTTTTGTCTATGTCCTCGTATGTGCCGCCTTAGCAGTGTAACCATGTACCATACCGTCGTGCCTTCTAGTGTTATTTGCCCTTTAATTTCACCCTACCCCAAAATAGCCTTGACGGGGAAAAAAAATTATATACGTGACGCAAGCAGGAGGTTGCAGACGGAGACAAATATGGTTTACTGAACACTGCCTTTATTCTTTGTCTTTTTTCTTTACCACTAGTGCGCCTTACTGTCCTTACGCATTGTTGCACACACTGCAGCCTAATGTTCATACAGGAGTCGTGTGGCTTGAAAGTGCGTAGTGGCCTGTGCATTCGAGACGAGCGGTGGAATCCATCAGAAGCTTAGTACTGCCTGAAGATGCATGGGAAGCAGGTGTTACACATTATGCAGAAGTGTAGTCAGCTTCTAGTTCCTTAACTAAAAGATTTTATTGAATTCTTCTTTAGGAACCTCGGCTTGGATGAGCAAGTTGTGCGACGAGATTGTTTTCATGGCAAACGTCTTCAGCTACTTGTTTTTTTTGTTATTGTTTTCCGCGAATGAAGGGATGCACGGTCACATGGTCACAACTGTGGACCCAGAAATTCCAATTTTTTTCAATTTTATAGGATTTATCAGAAAACTCAGAACCCTAGTTGTGTACTATTCCATAATGAATCCTTGCAATGGTATCTAGTGCAGAATACTATTTTGCTTAGAATGTGGTGGGCACCTTGTTCTCATGACATTAAGGAAGCCATGTGATATCTGCTAATTCACATTTGTCATTAATGCAAATTGGTGTTATGCTTGTGAGTTCACGTACATCATCATGATACTTAACAGCCGCTACCGTGCTGTTCTTTGTCAGCTTTTCAAAAAGCCATCCAGGACAGGACTGCCTGCATGATAGATGAAAGAATGTACTGACAACACAGCACTATCATATGTGCCACTTCTTTCTTTCTTTTACGCTGTACATCCAATATGGTTTACAAGTACCTGCTTTACTAATTCTTCAAAAAATATTGCTGAGCAATATTGTGGGCTCCCTTCCGTGTGTAGTGGAATAACATTTAGCTTGCATGTTCGTGGCAGGATTCCCTACACATTGGAAAAATTTTCTTAAAACCATGTTCAAAATGTGTTGCAGTGCCCCTTTATGTAGACACCAAAACACATTGTGTTGTCCTTTGGTGTTCCTTTAAGTGCATGCTTGTACTAGCATTTTTATCCTGGTGCATTGCATTCCTGCTCTTCTTGGTCCTGGTGCCTACTCTGGCAGCTACTTGACGACGACATTTGTGATTGAGGCCATGGCTTCAGCCAATGCACTTGTTCACTGGAAGACGCTGCAGCACTACAAGCGTGTGGTTGATGAGGAGGAGAGCACCATCACGCAGGCCAAGCAGGAGGACATGGTGGTGAGTGACCTGTTTGCACAGTTGTTGCAGTATCAATACACCGCTTTCAGCACAGAGTAGGAATCTCTGGCGAAATTGTGCAGTGTTGTAAATGTACCAAAGGTTAGATCCTCTCTCCTACCAGCTGCGATATGAGCTGATGCAGTTAAACCACAATGTAACAAGCACATAATAAATTATTGATACAATGAAGTAATTATGTAATTAACTACTAATACTGGGTAATAATGTATTTTGGTGTCAGGTGCAACTTCGTTATAAGGTTTGATTGCATAATGTAGCAGCTTCTAGTCTGATTTTATTTTTATCATGAACTACTCTGAACCAGCCAGAGATGCCTTTTGAATATGAATAGAAGTTTTGCATTATTTTGGCCATGGCTGTGATGCCTTGTCACTGCTGTATGCAGACTTGCGTAAACATGTACCGCTATAAACTGTGCTCCCTCTTCGCATTATTTTTTTTTTCTTGATTCTTTCCTTTGTGTGGCATTATTTGGTTGTTCCCGTACTGCAGCACTGTTGCAGAGCTTTCTCCATGCCCTCCCCCTTTCTGCTTGTTGAGCTTCAGCTTTATGCTTGCATACTGGCTTGTTGCAGTTTAATTGCACAAGCACATCATTCACCTTCTCCTGCTTTGGCTTTAAGACTTTCAGAGGCTGGACTGGTTGCTGCATCGTTGTTTGAGTCATGTGTATTGTGAAACACACATGAAAGTACGATCAGTGTGAGTGATTGATTCCTGGGCATATACCACACCTTAACTTTCATCTTAGCTTCAGTGCAGTGTTTGTTATAGAAGCAAATTATCGTTAAGCATGTCCCAATATGTGTGACGTATTCTGCAGATATAGACTATTCAATGCATTGTACAAGCTACGTATACCCGCCGTGGTTGCTTAGTGGCTTTGGTGTTGCACTACTAAGCACGAGGTTGCGGGAACCCGAATCTCGGCCACGGCAGCTGCATTTCGATGGTGACGAAATGCGAAAACACCCGTCTACTTATATTCAGGTGCACGTCAAAGATCCCCAGGTGGTCCAAATTTGTGGAGTCCCCCTTACGGCATGCCTCATAATCAGATCGTGGTTTTGGCACTACAATCCCATAGTTTGGTTTTCTTGCTTTAGTGTTAAGAAAGTAACTTCTGCAGCAGATTGCTGTTGGGGCAGTTAACGTATCTTGCCACCAAAGTGTTATGATATAGTACCACTATCAACAGTTGGGTGGGGGCACTATTGGCCAGCTTTAGTAAAAGTACTTTTACCATTTCTTTCCTTCTTTTTTTTTTCATGTGAAGACAAATTACCGAAAAGTCGGTGCCACTTGCATGGCGGTGAAATTTAAAGCAAGACTTTAGGTTTAAGTGAAAATTCACTTAACCCCTTTTAGGCGCTGTGTACACAATTATTCCCTCCAAGATAACCCATGAAAAGTAAAGGCACTGATGAAAATATTAATATTTAAGGCAGGTTGGCTACATCTTGAAACAATTACTCGACCTGTGCTGCAAGTGTGAATATGTATATAGCGTTTCGGTAAAACAAGTTGAAAGGGGAGTGTTTGCTCTCTTTGTCAGTATATCATCACAAAGCGGGTCCCCTTTTTTCAAGTGGCTTGATACGTGCTTTCCAGGTATGCTATTATAGGCATGAAATCGTTGATGTTCTCATATGCGATGTTCCTGTAGAGTTCTCGCACGGAGTCCATATTCTGTAAACATAACAAAACTCATTCAAGAATCTAAAATTCTTAGTCTTTTCCGCAGCTATACACTTTTTGTGATTTTGAAGATGCAAGAAGTGGGGTGAACCTAATTGTCAAGACATAATCAATTGGCAACTGAAGGGGTTAACTAGAGCATGTGTAGAATATTGCTATGAAATTACTAAGCATTTATCAATTACTTTATTGTTATTATGAGCATTGCAAACACTTATACATTGAGGCACTTAAAAGGCATATAAAAGGGTGCACTTATCGAGGCTTGTACTTTAAACGTGACATTGTTGCAAATTTCACGATGGACCTGCCGTGGTGGTTCATTGGCTATGGCTGCCGAGAATGAGGTTTGATTCCTACATTTGGATGGAAGTGGAAACATATGTGTACTTCGATTTAGGTGGGCATTAAAAAAAAATGAGGTAGTTGAAATTAATTTGTAGCCTCTCTTGTTGGCCCGTGAGATGCTTTGGAATGTTGGGCCCATCATTTAGAATTACACAATAATTCAGCTGAGTGCTTCTAGGTTAAAGACTTAAGCCATCCCTTGTGCTTACCTTATCTTTCTTAACTTCATGAAAAAGTTCATACACATGGAAGCTGCCTCGTGCTGAGGATCTTCAAGTGAAACTTTCTTTAATAGGGAGTAATGTGTAGGTGGCTACAGGATTTTGAACAACTTTGTTAAAGTTTTACTAGAGTGAAAAACAAGACATACCTATATTGATTATCATCCCTTACATGATGGTCTCGGCAGCCACACTAATGCCCGCTGCGCTGTCTGCAATGCTCCTGGCTTTCTTTTTCTTCCAGTACTGTGCCTTGGGGTGCTCTAAGTGCCTGAAGTGCAGCGCGTGGCCTACCGTGCAACTCGTAGGTCGCTCAGCGGCCATGAAGGCCAAACTATCAAAGCGAAACTATCTGGCCATTCAGATCGAAAGGGTAACTGTGTGAGTAGTGAGCGCATGGATGTCACTATTGGCTACGGACACTGTATCTGGTGGCGGACGACAGCCAACTTCCCCGTTGCTACACTTTGGGTCTTGGAGGCTTGGCGACTGTGTATACATATGTTGGCACCATACATGTCGTGCTGTCGAGATACGTGCCTTGAGCCTGTTTTGTGATGTCACATTCATTTTCTGCTCCTTTATTGCTTTCTTCCCCACTTCTATTTTGTTTCTTGCTGTGGGATTTCTGCTACGGAATGCTTTATCTGTGTGTTAAGTCTGCTTGTACACCTATGCTGTAGTTTCCATTGCTGTGCGCTGGCTCATGTGCTTTTAATGTGGCACCCATGTTAAGATTAAAGGAATTGGAGTGGGGCATGTCCTGTAATACAGTATAATCTTGTTAATTCAAACTCGAAAGGGACTGCAAATTTATTCAGAACCGGAGTTCAAACTAAGGAGAGCCCATTCAAATATAGCCTTCAATCAAGAGTGCAAAACCAAAATCTTCACTGGGCTCGTATTGAAAAAGGCCTCATATTTCCTTCATGAGCGTGTGATGCCATGTGCCGGAGTAGCCTAGGTTACGTGTATAGTCCTAGTGTGATAAGCTCGTGCATACTGTTTGGTGTGGGTGCGAGAGAAGATATGCAAGGGTGAGCCGAGAAGGATGGTGGCTTGATGCGTGTCATTCTCCCTCCTGCCCTATATTGGAGATGGTGTGGTCAAGCGCACGCTAGCAGGGTAGAGTGGGTAAGCGTGCAGAAACGTGTTGAAGTGCGCACTGAGAACCTCTTCCCTGTGCCTTTTAAGCCAGTTGGGAAAAGAGGGTGCACGTCCCTCTGCTGGCTCTGTTTCACTGTCGGCTCCCCAAGTGTCTTTTGTCGTCATTTTTACTTGCGAGTGTGCAGCGCAAACTTTAAACGTGGACGAGACAAGTGACAAGGACAAGCATTCAAGATTATGAATCTCCAACTTGCCCAATCAGCCGCCCTGCTAGCGACATATCAAACCTTCTTCTTTGGCTCGAGTTTGTCCAAAAGTTGTTTCATAGGCATGCCAAATTTTTTTGTGGAAATAACCCTTGCACCCTTTTTGGAGTTTGAATTCATGGGAGTTTTTCTCTATTCAAGTACATAGGACTTTGCTTGGACCATTCGAATTATTCGATTTAAGTTAAAACTATCGGGATCTCACTGTATTGAGAACAAATAACAAGTGGTCTGTTAGAGTGACACAGTAGGTGTCAAGGTAAATGAAACAATTATAAAGGATTAGTTAAAGTGACCTGATTATGAAATCTGCTTTTATAACTGTTGAGGGGAATTAGCGGTGAGAGAGATGCATGGGACACAATGTGTGTGGCTGACACGGGACTGCAGCAGCTGGTGGTCTCTTCTACGGAAGCAGGCAGAGGATGATGCTTATTTTTTATAACAGCTGTCTGAACATAACCGCTTAATCGCTCAGTTTGCTTGTGTAATCAGACATCTACACTTTAATCGAGCAAGAAATGCCAGCAGCACCTGGTGAAGTCATTGCTACCAAGCGTCAGTCAGTGGCAGTGTTCGGAGCACATTCCTGCTGTGCTTCTAGCATTACCGGTGCTGGCATTGCCCACTGTATTGTCTAGTAATTGTCAGTGCCATGTTTGTATTTTATATCAATGCCATTGCAACATAAAACACTGAAGGTGGAACACTTGTACATAAAGAGCTTTTAAGAGCACATGCAGAATTTGCATATAAAGGGCTTTCTTTCTTTCTGTTTTTGTTTTTGAAGCATAATCATTATTGTGAACGTTTATTCTAGTTAACTGCAGAGGAGTAGAGATAGAACGGGGTTGGGGGTAGAAGACTTGCCCAGTGCATGGTGTGCTGTGGAAGCTCGGAGTCTGAACTCCTTCTTTATTTGTCTGCTGGCTTGTTTATCTTAGAGTTGCACCTTATTTCTTTCTTTCCCTTTCTCGGTTTGCCTCGCAGAACGAACTCAGGACGGATGACATCATCTCCAAGTGTGTAGATGAGGATGAACGAGTGCCTCTTCTCTTAAGCAGTTGAGTCAATGTTTTACTTTTTATGCCTGCTCTTAGGCTACTTGTTACAATGTTAGGTTACGATACAATATTACGAATGTGTGGCTGTTGGCACCTGTCCTCCTGGATTAGAGGGTTGCAAAACTTATCACTTGTAGATGGATTATGGTGGCAAGTTCGGAGCCCAGGTTACTGCATCAAACATTTTTCACCTGTTTTCAGATGCAGCAGAGCGAATGGCAGAGTCCTCACACGTCAACTATTTTGCCATCACTGAACGCTTCGAGCTGGTGCGAATCTTTTTCATTTTCCTCACCAATTTTTATTCAAGTGGTGCTCAGTTCGTTTACAAGCTCTTTTCTGTGCACAGGGCAAGATGGCGTCCCTCTTTTTCAGCAAAGGTGAAGTCTCATCATGTCTCTGCTTGTGCAGTATTCTTCAAAAGCTTCAAAGCCACTCCACAAAAGACAGGATCTGTTGCCAGGCCATTTTAGTATACCTCGTACTCCGAGCCTCAAGGCATTGAGGAGCACTGGTCCCCTGTTCGCTGGGGCTTTGAAGAAACGAAAGCCTCTTCAAGGGCCCCCAGTAAATTACCTATGAAAAGGTTTTGTCAAGTAGCTTCGAAGCTTTTATTGAAGGTTGTCTTCATTAGGTAGCGGATGATAGAAAGTCTTCCTATGCTCGCTGTTGCAGAGCATGTTTTGTTAATGCAATGTTGGAGCAATGTCTCATTTAAATCAATCGAGATAGTATCTAATTTCCAAAATTAAGAACATCTTGCAAAAATATTTATGCTGAAAGTTTATTGCAGCTGTTCCAATCTGGTTCAATACTATGCAGCAATGTGTACAGCAAGCAGCTTCCTCTTGTTTGTGTGTTAACAGCATAACCAATGTATTGATAAATGAAAGAAGCGCTCAGCTTTGTAAGCACTTGTTTCCCTTTTTCTTTGGTCATTAGCTTTGTGTTTGCTCGTGAGTGCTCAAGTTGGGAACATTCTCTGCTTTTCTGCACATTTTCCTGCATTGTCTGTTGCTTGAGTAGATGTTCCCATAGTGCAATTAAAAGACACACAAGCACACACATTGCACTAACTTCCAACAATGTCTTACTATTGAAAACCAAGTTTTACTCAAGATGCATTACCGACAAGCCCACAATGCGACCCTCATTGTCTGTTGCATCGTGTGATTGTACTAACTTGCTGAGCAACTTGCTGAGCTTTGTGTTCTGAAGTGCCCTTGCTGTCCTTCTCAAAGAGCTTGTATTACTTTCATTTCACATCGCTTCTCTTTGGCAGTGGGTGTGAATCTCTTCTACATCTGCATAGCTGTGTACCTGTATGGAGACCTGGCCATATACGGTGCGGCTATTTCAAAGTCTGTTCGTGACGTAGCATGGTAAGCTGCTCTTGTAGTGTTTTCTGAACTCGTCGGCTTCAGAAGCTTACCTGCATTCACTTTGCACCATTTAGTGATATAATGCATTAATCAAGCGCAGACATTAAAAATTCGTTGTTGTTTTTCTCTATTCTCTAGAATAATGCAAGTGTCATTGGTAATTGCATCACAATGCAAAATTAAAGTGTATTCCAGTGTACAGGAAGACGGTTGAGCACAGAAGTGAAAGTATCGCCTAGTCTTTTAGCCTTTTCTTACGAGGCAGTGAGTTAAGAGAAGAAAAAAAAAGCATGCAGAACAGTTATTTTACACATCATCAATTATTAAGAGGTGTATAGAAATTCCTATTTCAGGACTGATTACAGCTTAGTTCTGACTCAAAGGCCTTGACAATAATCTTCTTACAAATATAAGTTGAGTGAAAATGCTGTCTCAAGCACATTATTTCACTGAAATTGATATTTTCAAGCTGCACATTGGTTTGAATCCTAATTAGGTGTTTACCTTTATAGTGGATCAAACTGTACACATGCATGAACCTTACATAAATGATGGACAGACTTCTAAATCATAATCCTATTGGAATCCTTATAATATAATCTCTTCAGCATAAATAGACTGTAGAGCATATTTAGTGCTAGCGAACAAGGACAGAAGGGCGACGACAGCACAAATTTCTTTTATCCTTGTTCGCTGGTGTTAAATATCTTTTCCATGTCAGTTTACCAACACACCCAACAAATGGCAAGACTGTAGAGGTAGCTGCAAAACATTCTGTTCAAGACCAAATGTTTGTATGTCAAAAAGGTGTTTTTCTGTTCGAGAGCGATTGCAATTTGTATTCAGGGCCTCTTGGTGTTAACAGAAACCTTTATCTCGGGGACTCCTATCTAATCACATGGGAAAGCAGAAATTGTTTCCTCGGCAACCATTGCACCGGACGTGAGGTTGTTAGATTTAAAAGGAAAAGCTCAAATGTAGTGACCGTCAAAAGTGCATTTTTGTTTTAGGCCATCAATGTTTTAATAAGGATTCTTGAAAACTGCAATATTGAGAAAAATGAAGCTATGAAGTTTACAATTCTGTAGCTCAGCAATGAAGCATGACAAAGATTCTGTAAGCTGCATTTAATAATGCATCTAAAGTAGACAAAATTGATATATTACACACTCCCGTGAAATATATTACTTATTTGTGACTAGGACTTTTGCAAGACCATTGCAAACAGAGTAATAAATTAATGTGAGCTGTAAATTAATGTACCAAATTTGTCTGCTTTAGATAATTTAACAAATGCAGTTTACAGAACTGCAATATGTTTTTTGGTGCAGAGCTACGAATTTGTAAACTTGGTTTTCTTTTTTTTTTTTTTTTTTCAAGCTTATCAATTTGGGGCAATTTTAAAAATTCAGAACCTCAATCAAAATTCCACTTACGGTATTCACTAGAATTTTACTTTCTCAAACGGGCCCTGAACCACTTTTTATCGAAGGGAAAAAAGGCATTAAAAGGGAAAATAGGCTATTTCAGAAATACTTTGCCGCAAGAAGTACTTGAATGCATTCAGCGGAAGCGGAGTTACAGGCAACCAAACACAGCCTCCGCTGTTCTCCCATTCCTTCTTCACTGCCTTGCACTGCAAAGGCTACGGCGCAGTAGGGCGTGCCCACAACGCTCTGCCTTCTAAATGTCACTGTGGCGCGCATTTCAAATATCATTTTGGATGTTAACATAGATGCCACGACTTCCGCCTTTGGTGCTTACGACATGCTAAACGTAAGCCAAACGCGGTGGTTGTTAGCAAGCCACAGTTCGCTTGGCCAGTGGACTCGCGGCGGCACCCCGCGGTGGGGCCGCAGTATCTACGTCACGTAGCCAACCGCAGCTTGATGTCAGCTGTCGGGCAATAGCAGCCATCTAAAGCCTGTTTCTTAAAGCATGCAAGCAATTTTGGGCCAGAAATGGTGTGCGAGCAAGCCTCCTTTCCCAATGCCAGTTTTCCGAGCGGCGCACGCCGCTGCGATCCCGATCAAAACATTTGGAAAAGTTCGTTAGTGGCAAGAGTGGCAACCAATGAAGGGGCGCCTTGAGCAGTGACATTAAGATCACATGGCAGGGGCATGGCCGAAGCGGGCGCGGCGCGGGGAACCGGGGACCCTACCAGGGAATTCGCCCACTTGAGCAGGCTATGCCTGCTGCCAGTTTGAAATGTCTCACGCGGTCTTCATCGAGCTGTTCATCTTTCAAGTTGTGCTATGTCCACTTGTTTGGAATGCTTAAATGAAGGGTTTTCGCAACAAAGTTAAGAGGAGGCTTTTTTGAGAAGACGTTGTGGACTGAAGCGGAAGGGACTCGTCACCGCAAGTGACGCATACGTCCATAAAATAAATTTCGCCGTCACTCGAATCAGCCATGGCCGTTGGGGCCTCAGAGTTGCCATTTGTTTCCGTTGTTTTCGAGTTCCATTCTTTGCAAGGTTTACAAGCACGAAAGTGGAGCACCAACTCATTATACCAATCAAACCCCACAGCTCAAGCGTGCCAAAACATGGAAATGCGGAGCAAGGCGCAGCTCTTGAAGACCACTGAAACCCGCGGCTCACGGGCAATTTTCGCAAGCAACACTGTGCATTAAAGTGGCATGCGTCGTGCAGAAACAAAGTGTGTGAAACGCAGCTACGTCTGCATGCAGCGGCGCCGCTCAGCCACTGCGACCACCACCGCGCCGTCACTTACATGTAAAGCAAGCTTAGGGGAATGACGAAATAAAGCGTCCGATGACAAAATAAAGCACCCAGAAGAAAGTGAGGACAGGGCCTTCTGTTGAAAAGAGAGCGTGTGAGAGAAAGGTAACTTTGCAATCCGCTTGCAAGCTCCACACGCCGCATACAACAACAAAAGTTGGCTGAGATGTTCACAGCAGCGTGTGCGACCCACGGACTATGTTATTTCACCAAGCCCGAGCGGTGGTTCAGGGCCCCTTCAAATGCAACAAATATCATTAAAATTGGTCCACTACTTGTTTTTCTACTTTTTTTTTTGCATTTCTGCATTTTACATGTATTTGAATAGGCGGCATTGGGCCCTAGCTAAAGCTTCCTCTTAACTCGGTGAAATTGAGCATTTTTGGTACCCAGGGAGATGGGGGGGTCATCATGTAAAATTTTGCTGGAATAAATGGCTGTGTCTTACTGCATAAGCTAGATTATAATTCAAAGGTAGATTTTTGTTTATGCATTGTGTTCTGCCTAACTATATTGTTCGCGAGGTCCTGTTGCACAGAAGATTGTATTGGTTATTGCATGTTTCTTTAATGCCTCTTCATTATAAAGGTACCCTAACAAATGTCGTGCTCTACACTGGGCTGAGTAACATCAATAGTGTTTTTCGAGAACTTTCGCACAAGTTTGGTGCTTGCATTCACTGAAGTGAAATGCTAGTTAATGAAATTGTTTTTCTGTCCTTGTCGTAGCCAACTACCAGCGACTTCTATAGAAAACTTAACCACTCCGACCAACATCTCAAACGAAACTCATCCAAATGACCTGCCATGCTGGAAAAGCTCCACCATCACACGTGGAAATGCTTACAGGATATTTTTGGTAGGAATTTCCCTCCTCTTTATGACTAGTCTTTTCTGCTGTGTAAGGCTGGGGTTGGGAATTTTGTCTTTGTGTGAGCGAAAATATTGTCACACACTGAACTCTAGCAGAGGGCTAGTTTGCAAATACAGACCTAGCAGAATGTTAATGCTCTTGACCTGTTGTCATTGTCATTTTGTGGTACTCCTTGAATTTAAGCCGTGTGGTATGCATTACAGTTGATAAGTGGCTGTTGCAGTCCTTTGCTAAGCTTAAAGGGCCCCTCACCAGGCCCCATAGCAAATTTTGGTTATATGCTGGAAGTGTCCTCTAGGGAGCGTTCTGCCGCTGAAATTTTTCAGTTCAGCTCATTAATAGCGAAGATAGAAATATTTCAGTGCTGCGAACCCATGATTTCAGGAGGTGAGCTCCACTGCATTGCAAGACACTCTCTCCACTCGCCCCGTCTAGCCTCCGCAAGCAAAAATTCCTTCCCCGCGTTCGCCCATACCGGACCTCAAGGATTGCATGACGCATATGTCATGGGCCCCGACTTCATTCTTTCTCCTCTCTTTTCCTTTTCTCTCTCTCTCTTTTTTTTCCAGTGTTGTGTTTTTTTGTTGACGGCGTTGCGAGCGAGCTGTGGTGATTGTCTTGCAGTGCTGCGCCCAGCGAGATTTCGCGAGTTTAGTGCAGCGCACGATCTTGCACGCTGTGCTCAAGGACACGGGAGTAGCGGTATAATTCAGTGCTACATGAATACTGAGGCAGAACAAGCAGATCGCAGAGCACGATCACGCGCTGGAACACGGTAGGAAATTGTAGTTTTGGTACGTGTGCATGTGACTGCACGACCGTGGGGACAAGCAGACGAAGCGGAAGTACATCTGTCTTGCTTTGGTGCGAAGTAAAACAAAAAACACGCAGACACGCCATTTGCGTGTTTTGTTATTTCTCTAAACTTCAGTTTGTCAATTCAAGCAACAGATCGCACAAATAACAGATATTGCCTTGAATAATTATCGAAGTCATGTGTCGCCACGAGCGACGTCACCATCTGGCTTGGAGCGCAGTCGCCGCGAGGAAAGGGAAAACTGTGTTTGGATTAAAATTTCAGACCTTTCCGCGGTACGTAGCAATATAATTCTTCGCAAACACGATCATTAGCATGCATTGTACGCTCCGCACTTGTCAGCTCAAAACAACCAGACCTGTTGAGGGGCCCTTTAAGGCCACAGTTCTGATTTGCAGCCACAGCGGGCTGCATTTTGGTGAGGCCAGAGTACAGAAATGCTTATTTAGTTAAGTCGCAAAAGTTTATACCATGCATGACTTGCAATAAAGCTCAATATGGCGAGGCTTGGGCACATATTCTTGAATTCTGTTTTGATTTACTGTATTTTTTTACTTGCATATTAATTAAATCAGAGCACCGCACCTTAAAGAGAAGAAATTCACATTTGTTGTAGAAATTGTGTTCCGTAAATCTGTGTGGCCAACTGTACTTAGACTTGGGTCCGCATTTAAGGACCCCACATTATTCGTATTAGTGCATAGCCATCCACCAGTGTGTCTTTCATAGCATCAGTGTTACTTTGGAACATTTAGCCTTGCCATTCATCAAGCTGTGCACAAGCTGGTCCAGCAAACTCATGCTCATGATTATCGCAAAGTGGTCTGCACTCAGTGCATGTTCATTCAAGGTGTTTTAAGTTGACAGCGACCAACCTCTCTTATTCTGCGTGTTGCTTCAGTTGGCTTTCCTGGGTCTCGTTGGGCCGTTCACCTTCTTCAACGTGCAGAAGACAAAGTACTTGCAAATCTTCACAACCCTGATGCGCTGGATTGGTGAGCACAAGTTTCTCACTCACTTGCATGAACTGATCTGTAGAGTCAATTTGGCAGTCCTCTCAACAATGAGTGTTGCTAGTGTTTCTATGTTTAACCAGTAGTTCAACCTTGTTTGCTGACATGCCAAATTTCCAATGGGCTTTTGAGGCCACTATTTATTGCAGTAACTCAGGTCGCAGTGCAACCACTGTCAGCATCATAAGTATAGATATATGCTTCAGTTTCCTGTTGAATGCATTATGCAACAATAAATGTGCTAGTTAAACCAGAAATAATATTCGTAGAATAGCGTCATGAAATCGTTTAACAAGTTAACATATACATAGGTGATTGCAAATACCGCAGCATATAAACATGACAAGGTCTAAAGACATCAGTTAAGCATATCAAAAGATAGGGAAGCCAAAAAACAACAAAAAGACACTACTTGAGATTAACACACGTGCTGTGAAGATACTGAAATTTGCATTCTAACAGAGACAAAGATCTGTGGCTAATGTTAGCCACGAATCTTTGTCTCTGTTACAATGCTAATTGGGTGGCGAATGGGTAGGTGGGAATGCGAATTCCCCGTGGTGAAAGGCATACACGCAGCTTCAACAGTGTTTAAAACATGCTAGGAGCGCATTCATAGTCGTTCCTCTCAGTCGATACATTACCTTGAAATGATTTCTTTTTTTTCTAATTTTCTGCACACAGTGCAGATAGCACTGAGATACATGAACTCGCTAATCACCACGTCTCATTCAGACTCACATGTTCAATAATTACGGGTCCTGAAGTTATGTCGACGCCTCATCACTACGACTGGCCTTATTACTAACAGCAAGCGTTGAGTCTCGTAAGCGGGAATGTATTACTAATCGTGTAGTACATACACACATAATGTTGTCCATTTCCCTATTCAAAAATGAGCCGATATTGTTACTGTTTCTCGCCGCACACTTTACCTCAAGTGTGCCACACTTCAATGGATAAGCCGGTATTCTTCATAATCTCTCGCAGACCACCGCATGGTTCACGTTCGCAAGTAAAAAAAAAAGGGGGGCCAGCATAGCTAGATTTTCGTCACGCAGTTTAACATGTGTCGATGTTCTCCGACACACTATACTGCTAATCTACCTGGAAAGAGAATTGTGGAGGATCACGTAAAAGAAGAGAAAACAAAAAAGAAAACACTCACCCACGTGGCACCCACCTACACCAAGCACTGTGCGACTGCACCACGCAGAAAGCTGGCAAAGGCTTGTGTTTTGCCAACCAGGGTTACTGCACGTGCGCCGTGGACATCACCGGTGCTGTGTGATGTGTACCCCAGGAGAGGTCTGTTCTCTACCTCTTATTGCCGCTTTATGCAGTTTGCAGACATATGGAGTCTTATCTCTGCCGCCCTCTCAGTCGCCAGAGCATGGCTTGCAAGATTGCTGGCACAGAACAGGGCTCCTGTGCTGCACTAACAACCCTGGAGATCATGAATGATACGTGCACTTCAGTTCCAAGTTAGTTCGAGCAGGTGCAGTGCTGTCTTGCCTTCACACTAAATGAAGGATGATTTACTCGGGAAGGTATTTCAGTTTAAGTTAGTGTTCACCTTTAGTGTTCCTAGGATCGCTCACCAGGTTTGGGCATTACAAACAGACTACAGTGATGATTGCGTCTGCAAGGTATTACACTGACATATAGCGTGCAAAAATAAATGCCCACATGTCCTTCTTTTTGAAAAAAAGCCGCACTTTTCTTCAGAAAAGGCATCACAAGACCATGTTGTGCACAAACGGCTAGCAGTAATGTGCACAACTTGGGGATTAACATGAAACACAGCACGCACAAAACTTCCACTGGAAATGCATTGCACAGCTCAAAAATGATGTAAATGTGATGCAAGCTCTTAAATTGATAAGAGAATGCAGGGAAGGAACATTGCTTGCAGACACTAGAGTAAAAGCTCATTGATATATGTTCCCTTTTCTTACATTTTCATGGCTCTTGTGCTGTGAAGCACCAGTCTCATTTACTTCTCCTATGGACCTAAAGGCGATAACAGTGCACCACTGACATGGCGTCATACATTAGTGGCACTTAGGTTAACTGCCCCTTTCATGGCTTTTGGTACCTTGTGTGGTTACAGTAAAGACCCGTATATATAATATGAAGATTTTTTTCAATTATCAGTGTCAAGTTTCCGCCTCGTACTCTATGTGGATCCGAACAAAAATTACTGCCAAAAATCGGGCTCATAAAGTTTTGGTTTTATTATTGCTGCATGGCTTCCATGATCCTCATTGTCCACTAGCATACAGGAAGTGCCACCTAGAGATTGAGTGGGTTAGGCCACCATATTGTGCTGACTTGGTGAGTGCACACCCATGCAGCACACCAGCTAATGCACAGGAGCTAGCACAAGCCTCTAGTTGCTGACATAAGCAAGCTCTTCGAGGAGCGGGTCGAGCGATGCTAAGTGATGGATGCAGTCAGGTGCACCCAAAGTGATGCTGACCAAATTGCTGAAGCGGGCATCGCCAGCCACTCTGTGCAAGTGAATTGCGGATGCGTGGGCGAGCATCCCGGAGGACCTTGCGTGTGACATTTAACGGGCACACTGGTTTCAAATAATTTATTTTTTAGTTTTTGAGTTAATGTAACAAAGCTTAGTAATCTGGCTCACTTTTTCATGCTGATTTCAAATATGCAGTTGCCTTTTCTGTAGTTAGTTTTTAGAGATAACTAATATAACTATTGTTTGTAGGTACAATAACAGAAAAACTACTTTTCAGATGGTTACTCTAGGCACTTACCTAGAAACTTCAAAGCACAGGGCATACAGGGGTAGGAGTTCTTTCTTTATATAATTTTTAGTTGCCCTACTGTATTTTAAGTTTCGTGTTGCAAACATGGCTACTTGATGCTCCACTTTAAGGTGAAATTAAGCATTTTCAGAGAGCTAATTAAAAAATTTCACTCCTATCCCTGTGTGCTGAAAATTCAGCTACAAGCCACAAGAAAAATTGCAGCTCTAGCTGCTGGGAACCAAAATTTTTATTCTCAGAAAAAGAAAAAAAGCTAAATAAGCTCATTTTTAGTAAACAGGAACAAAAAAAATGGGAAAATATTTGCAATTTCAACAGTGATCAGTAGGCACCAGGAACATAGCCTTTCTGGTTGCAGTCGCTGGTATCGAAAATGTAGGGCCGCAGTTGCATGTCGCAGAAAAGAAAAGGGTATCTGTCGTCATCTGTGCATCTGTCGGCAAAAATTTAGCTTGCAGGTCTAATCTAAACAGTATTACAACTAAGTTAACGATCCAGAACACGTGAAAATTTCAGAGAACATGCATTGGTTTCTGTAGAATCCAAAAATAACATTTAAAGAAAATCAATTTTCTCACAGCTTTTGGTCTTTGAGACCCATGTGTCCCCCCCTTAACAAGTGTGGCATTTTGAATGCACTTGACAGCACAAAAGAGTACTATCTCTGGAAGAAGTTTTCAGACAAGGAACTGTTCCAAGACTGTGCAACTGAAGATGACAATGATTGACGCACAAAGTCCGATGTAGATGTTTTCACGGAGTTTGCCTCACTCATATTTATGCTGAAGAAACTTTTTTTCGCTTTTTGCTTTTCCCAAATCTCGCCTCGTATTATGTGTGGGTCCATACCATACAAATTTTTACAGTACTTCGATCTACACGACTGTAAAGAAACTGAAAAATAGGGCAAATGCTCGAAAAGAGGCTGTTTTTATTAAACATTTGGCAGAAGCACCAGACAGAAATCGCGACTTTAAAGAATTCAGTCTGTCAAGCCGCCATAGCGAACTTTATTTGCAGGGTTTCCAATAATTTGATGGCTCTCTTTAACTTCAGATAAAGTTTTGTACGCATGTAGCTTTTCACCTCATCTGTAGTGCTGCGGCAAGCATTATCAAGTCTTACATTTTCCCATATAATGCATTATTTTTCTGCTGCCCCTGAAAAACTGGATTCTATTTTAGTTTAGGCAGTGAGAAAACCTCCGATGTGGGAAGGGGCTCCTTGCATTATCACTTCACAACATTTTATTTGCTTCCACCTCAGCTATCATTAAAACCTTATTAAAAATTATTGTGGTAGAGTGCTCCCTTGATGGCTCTTTACAATCTAGTGTGTAGCCTAAATTCCTGGTGAGGCCTGATGAGTGGCCTTTCAAGATGCCAAGTTTTCTGTGCCAGACCCGCAGTGCCTTATGACTGATAGCGTAATGCCAGATTCTTTACCTTCTCTTTTCATCAACAGGTGTATTTTTGTAAGTATGCATTATTAGTGCCTCAATATGGCCGTAGTTTTTGCACAAATTTACATTTATTAGACACGATGGGCACGTAGCGACATGGTGTCTGCAGAGTGCTTGGTGCAGAATTCTCTCGAGCTATCCTCTACTGTGTAACTGACAGTGTGATTATCCTGTCTTGAAGCTTCTACACTTTGCAAGTGTTCATTACTTTTATGCCTGGTCTTGCAACCATTATGGAAAAAGTACAAAGGCACATATCCAGCAATGACTTACTGAGAAGCTCTGCGCATTAACATTATTGTACAATATTTTAAAATGTCAAGAGCTAGAGTGAAGACAAGTATTTCTGAAAATTCTAGTTTCCTAATAGCATTCCACCTGTCTGACTTATAGGAGAACATACTGGTCTCCCTTTAGCTGAAGCTGTTTTTTTAAGTTAATACTAACTGCCGCGGTAGCGGGTAGTATTGGCGAATAGCACAAGGTCACAGCGGCCGCATTTCGATGGGGGCAAAATGCAAAAGTGCCCGTGTTGCATGCATTGGGGGCACATTGAAGATTCCCTGGTGGTCAAAATTAATCCGGAGTGCCCTGCTACCGCATGGCTCATAATCAGATCGTGGTTTTTACACGTGAGACTACAAAATCCAATCCTAAGTAAATACTGGTGTAACAACTTCTGTTTATTCATTCAGTTTCACCTGATTATGCATTCTCATCTTGTGGCTCCTGCCTTTTTTAGTTTTTGTTGTGTAAGGAAACAGTTGTGCTAAAGTACATCTAGTAGACAAGTCTTGCCTTGCTTAAACGCCTGAAAGAGAGCTTTGTCCTCATCAGCGTTCTTTTCTTTTCTTTTATGTGGACATCAGGTATGGAAAGTGTATTTGCAAATAGTCAAACCTCGTCGTAATGAAGCAGGATATAATGAAAGAATGGATATAACAAAGTAATTGTGGCTTCTCTTCAACTTTGTTACAAGGTTTTCTTGTATTATGTTCCAGTCATATTTAATAATTTACCTACACAGATGTTTTTATAGAAATGCTGGAAAGCTTTTTATATTCACTGTATATAAAACTAATTCTTGTGTATTTTTTTCTTGTTTGTGCCCTCGTGTCTTCAGCTGCTGAGTACTGCCTCTCAAGCCCTCATTTGGCTTCAGCAGTCTTGTTTTTGTATTTTGATATTGTATGTAATAAATATTATTTTGTTCCAAGAAATGGTGCGCTGCATTTGCTCCTCCCTTGTGACAGCGTTCACCTCGATGATCGTGCTGTGTGCTCTGGCCCTCGGCCAGGGTAAAGGTCAGGGCCACCCTGCCCTGGCCGTGCCCACAGGCCTGCCCAACCTGTTTGGGGTGTGCGTCTATTCGTTCATGTGCCACCACTCGCTGCCTTCGCTGGTTACCCCGTGGCGGGAGAAGCGCAACCTGTTCCCCCTGCTGGCTGCCGACTACATGCTCATCCTGGGCTTCTACACCCTGCTCAGCTTCACTGGCATCTTCACCTTTCCCGAGCTGCACGACATGTACACCCTCGACTTCCAGGTGGGAGAGCACTCTGAGCTAGAGCACTGCAGGGGCCGATTTTTGAGGCCAGGGCCCACCCTAATTAGACCTGAGTTAGCCATTGCTTAACTGGCTCGAGCCCAGGCCCGTGCAGTGCTGTGCTCATGCCATGAAACTCCAAAACACTGAGGAAACAAGAGAAGCACTAACAACTTTATTGACATAACTTTTGACATAACTTTATTGAGATAACTTTTGAAGGTTTCACAGTACAAGCTGGACACCTAAAATCAAGAACAAAAGAAAAACATCTCTAACCAATTTTTTTTTTTTTTTAAGTTTTTGTAAGAGTGACCTAACCTGGCAGATGCATTTTCCATGTGATTTCGGTAAAATAAGTTGCTAGTTTCTTCCTCTGTAACTTATTGTGCTGTGACACAGTAGGGGGGGGGGGGGGATGAAGCATTGCCAGCTTGATGAAGCACTATCAGCTTTCTGTGCAGTTGGGTGTAGGTGTACAGCCTGAGCACTGTGAAAGAGAATGTGTATGGGTTCCCCAGAATCCAACAAATTTGTGCTTTTAGCTTTTTTGCTAAAATTCAAGAGAATACCAGCTTTCGCAAGTCTACCTGCACCTGGCTGATTTACTCTGGCCGAAGTGTTCCTGTGCTTTGACCTATCGAATAAATCACATAAGTTCACTGAAGTTGGCTGGTTGGATGGAATGTGAAGCAAAGCAGTGGAAAGGATGGATGGGAAGTGCTGTGTACTTGCTTCTTGTCTCTTCTTTGCACTATTTTCTTATGCAATTAGTTTGCCCTTTTATTGCCAGCTACTAGCGTCCTGCCCAGCTCAGTTGGTCAAGCAACTGTCCAATGGCCTGATGTTCTTGCGTTGATCTCCACACCGACCAAGACGAATTTTTCTTTCACTGTAGAGCTCTTCCTGAGGTACCCATAAGTTTCCTTCATAGTACAGTGCTGCGTTCAAGTGTGTAAGAATTTTCAAAGATGTACTTATGCTTTGTTAAATTTGGCAAGTGCATTTGACTTCATCTTTTCATGATTCTTGTCCACCTGGGCACGGACTGTCTAAACTTCTGCTCTTATGTAACAGTATTTCCTCATTAGCTGGCCTTCGGCCAGGCATCACTCACAATGATTACCAAACTAAGCAGACAGTCGTGGCAATAGCCAATCATGGGCCACACTTTGGGAAAGTGTTGTGAAATTTGGTTGCGATGGGTTGAGTCTTCACTTGACTTTAGTACTATGTTTCTTTTCCCCCCTCATGCAGCCGAACAGCGACACGGGCAGCTCGATCATTCCACGCATTCCAGTGCTCCAGTACTTCCTGTCGCTCTTCCCAGTGTTCACGCTAAGCACAAATTTCCCCATCATTGCCATCACACTCCGCAACAACCTGCGCTCCCTGTTCCTCCGTGAGGAATCCGCATCCAGCCAGTTGGGGTTGAAATCCCGCAGCATATCATCATCGGGTAGTTCCATCCATGTCGGAACACCACCACCACAGTCATGCAAGCAGGTGGGGAACTCCTTCTTCAAACATGCGCAGCTTTTAAGTTTTTCACTGAGGGGTTGCTAAAGGAAAGTATGGAGTTGAGTTAGATTGACAGATTATTAGTCTAGAAGTCTGTTATAGTAATCTGTATGCCAATATACGACTTTTTTGCATAGAAAATTGCCACCAGAGGTCCCAAATTTGAATTGCCTGCACCAAAACGGACTAGTTGACATAATCCCCACTTGACCTCTTTGTGTGCCACTCTCTAGAAGGCATCCAGCGCTGTCACATGAGAAGTACCACAGTCCAAACTTGCTGGTGCCACTCCAATTTTACATTGTTGTCATTTCCTCGCTTACAGAAACCCTGTTCTTCGTACCCATTACGCATTCGTTATTAAAGAAGCCTTATCTTTCACTCTAGCTTGACTTCATATTTTCCTTTAGCATCCCTTTAATATGGTAGTACTCTATTGATGTATACTTTAAAAAAAAAATTCAAAATCCTGGAAAATGCAAGGGCCAGAAAACTGGAGCATTGAATGCAGGCAGTGCTTGCTAGCCTAAATTTTCAAAACATATTGTCATACTTTGCCTTTAACACTTACATATATGAGGCATTGCATGTTGAGGACTGACAGTTGCATGCTTCCTGCTTTTTATTTTTCATATTGTGGGACAGGCACTAGCTCAACAACGTTTGCAATAATAACAATGTTACGATCCATGCCTTGATAGTAGTGTCCGTGATTGGTATACATTTTAAAGTAAAATCCTATCTGCAAACAGCTAACCCTGCCTAATTTGGTGTGTGAAGCATTCATAACTTGCGTGTTGAAAATGAGCACCCATTATGAGTGCCAAAAATGAACAGGTCGGTCGGCTCTTTTTGAATATCCCAAAGTTCGCCACCTTTTCTGTCTGTCGCTAGGTCTATGAGAAGTGTAAGATCATCCTTGTAATTTCATCTTACCCATTCTTATGATCGCAGCATGGCACGATTACAGGCTTGAAAGGGAGTGCTCTACAGTTGCCTGCTGATAATTTGAACAGCTTTACAACAACACCCCATAGATATAATGTGTAATGTGAACTGAAATTTTGGACACCTTCTAGGATAGTGTTCAACAATTCGAACTCCACTTACCTGACCACATTTTGATTCAGCCTCTAAGATGAGATAAAGGCCGATGTTTTTGTTTTGACATGTTGCCAGCATCTCCTCAAAAATGGAAGTAGTGAAGGACGTTACGGCTATAGATAGTGTTGTGATTGTGCGTTGGCCCCACAGCACCAGCTGCTAACCCACATTACGAGGCTCAAATATGCAGCCCCTTTGTCAGACAAAGCCAGCGTAGTGGTCAAGTAGCAGCTGTTGATTGATGACTTTCCTCATGAGAACACGATTAGAAATTCTTCGGAAAGGGTGTGTAAAAAAAGGGGGGGAGTGCTCTACCTCTGCAAGGTACCTTAGCTAACACTCTCGCCAGAGCTAGCTAATTGCCGATGCAAAGTGTGCTGCTTTATGCCAGCCTATTGGACAAAGTCAAGGTGTGTTTAGGCATATTGGGAAGGAGCATTTCTTTAGGTGAACTGGCTGTGCTTTTCCTTCTCCTGTTACTGCTCGGATAATGTGGATTGTGTGTCCGCTGGGTGTGTCCCTCTCCATGTTTGTGCTCAGTGCCGTTGCGCTAACCTTCTCTCCTCGGAGGGAGAGTGCTTCGAACCTCTCGGCTGGCCAAAAATGACATCTGTCTTCCTAGCACCTAATTGGCCGTAATGATATCACCTGCCTCCTAGCATTGGATTGGAGGGAGATGACACGACTGGAAAGGCTGAAGGGATACAAGACAAGACAGTCGGTTTTTGAGGAATCGGCAGCTTGAGTTATAAACAAACTTTTTGTCATATTCATTCTTATTTTCTTGTAAGTAATGTAAATATAAATGTGTTTTTGAAACATCTTGTACGTCAGGCCAATGCCAACAATCGCTACTCCTTCACTGTGCATGAAAGCCCCAAATCTTCGGGCCCCCAGTCACAACAATAGCCATGACATATTCGACTCAGTCAATTTCCTACAAAAATTAATATTGTAGGAACTCCGGTGCTAGTGTCTATGGCAGCTGCAAGCATGGTGGCTCAACTCAGCATGGGAATGATGGTTAGTACATAGATTGGCCTTTCTCCTTCTGGCTTCAGGCGACTTTGGGACTTTGCAAATTGATCTTATTCAGCAAAATATTTGTGGTGCCCAAAACCTGACAACTGTGACATGTGCCTGGCCCTCACAGTCGCTTCCACCTCATGCAACAAAAAAAATTGTAGCCTTCAAGATCTGTTTCTTATCCAGAGGGCGCCACCGCTGCATGACAGCAGTGCCACAGTTACCGCTAGTGATTTTAGTAGGAAACTATGTATCCAGTAGTAGCTGCCACACCAAAACAAGAGGTAAGCCAAGCTGCCAAGTTGTCAAGGCTGCATTTGGTTGGTTGTCACATGTGTCTCAGATGTCCAGTTTTTGTTCCTTAGTGTTCAATTGTGGCATGGTTTCAAGTGCTGTTACAAATTGTTGCCCTTTCAAACAAAGCAGCTTTATATGGTGTCAACTCCACCCTCGACGCTGACAGGTGTAACAAAACAAGGGAAATGTGAAACATGGCATTTGCTAAGAAACTTGCGATCATTGGTCTAGTGGAGCATGGTTGACCTCTGTTTTACTTTAGATCCTGATAATTTAGACATTTAGGTGGTCCCTGCTCAGTCTGTCAGCAACTGTAAACCGTAGATCAGTAGATGTGCCACAGCACTACATCTAGATGTAATTTAGTTCAGTGGCATGACCCTTCATCTAGAGTGAACTGTGCTGTCTTTATGCTGAATACAGGCCATACACTGTGTTGCCATGACAACTGCATTGGGAGTGCAGTGCAGTAAACCACTATACAAAAGTCCACACAGCTTTTTGCTTACACAATGGTTGCAATTTTGGGTAGATGATCCATGTCATGTGTAACTCTTCTCGCTTGCCTTGTTTCTAATGCACCAATGCAAGGAAGCGAATAATGAATCTGACGTTAGTGCCAGAAACCTTAAAGAATAGGTATTGCTGGTGATACCAGGGTCAGGTAGCGAATTTCTTTTTTCTTACCATTGTTTATTATCCACTGTGTCATACGGCAATTAATAAAGGCATATCAGCATGGTAGCTAATGACTATAACAGATTGGACTTGAAAAGTTGCAATGTTATTCTGGTTAAGTTTTGAATAAGCAAATGCAAATGTCTTGGGATTTTTTGCATTCTTTTTCTTTAGATGCTTGTAGAGCGCTTCATCTTCCCACTGCTGGCCTTGCTTCCACCAGTTGCCATTGCTTTAGCCACTGAGAGCGTAGAGTTCTTGGTTGGCTTCACGGGTTCCTACGCTGGTGCCTTCATCCAGTACATCATACCAGTGGCGCTGGTGCATCGAGCCAGGAAGCAAGTGCTCGAGGCGCTCGGACTCGGTGTCAAAAACCAACATGCCTCGCCATTCCGCCATGGTGCTTGGCTCATCTTTGTGCTGGTGTGGGCAGTGGCATGTGTGACACTGGTGACCGTAAACCACATCATCATAAGGGCATAGCACGCCTTTCCTCCACTGCCACCGCCGGTGGCATGGCAGCATCACTGTGTGCATGTGACCGCAACAGCTTTACCGTGTACATTGTTCCTCCGACCTGGTCCAATGTTTGCCACTTCTTGGGACTCTACCGTTGATACAAGTGCCAGTGATACCACAGTTTCCTGTTCGTGCACCACATGCACTGCCATGTGCTTCCACCAGCTGTGTAGTGTGCAGCGCAAGGTGGGAGTTCTTGGGGTCTTGATTGGTTCATACCCCTTTGTTAACTTGCAGCCCAGTCTCAGCATTGTTGGATTTCGATGAAAACATTAGTGCCCAAGCCGCTATCCTAAATCTTGCTCTTGGAGTGCATTTTCATGAACCTGGTTCAGCAGAGCACACAGCTGGTGGCGCAGCTAGACCACTGGTGAATATCGCAGTGGCACTGTGACCCTGCATAATCCTTCAGTCACTGCATAACCTGCAGAACCGTTAATAGGCATTGGTACTTCGTGGTGAGCTACCTCACGTCAACACATTCCCTGAGTTGCATCACCTATGGCCTTGACACTTTGCCTCTGCTGCTGTTGCTGCTGCATTTTGGTCAATGAGCACTTCATGTGCATACATTGCCAGGTTCATTACTGCAGGCATGTGGAACTGCTGCAAATGCACAGCTGGTGCTGAACTTTCAATCTGTTAGTGCTTTGCCAAGAGATTTTGCCAAGTTCAAGCACTACCAAAGATTTCGGTTTTCATTTATTTTCGATTTCTGATTGTAAAGCAACAATAAGTTCAATTGTGGACTAGCACAAGCATTGACAGATTTGTTTACTTATATGGGCAACCTAAATGTGAGGAAAGTTGTGTTCAGACTTGCAGCAAAAGCAGGGCACATCTGCACTTGGTATTCAGCCTGCATGATGCACCAGTAGATGTGCAGCACTGTTGGCGTTTATGTGACATAAAATTCAGTGTGCTAAATGTGAGCAGCCATTGCAAAATGTTGTTCCAGTGTTTAGATAAAATGGTACATTCACACTGAGCTCTCCCCTGGTTTAATGGACCTGTTTATATTTTACTCAGATTATCGATGAAGCTGCCTCTTTTGTGTTCCAGCCTTTGAACATATTTCTCCAGAACATTGAACATGTTGGGTATGGTGATCAACCAGACCAGTGTAGGCCTTGTGTCACTAACTGTGGTCCTCTGCTTAAGTCTTCCATGCTCTGCAACTTGCATTTGCCTACCATTTGCACTGGTTGGCACCAATAATTGTTCAGTATGCTCTTGGCCATGAAACTCACTCGCAAATTGAGCGCGATTATGATCCTGTACTCTGAAGGAGTGTTCCTCATCGCAGCACAAGCAGCATGTCTTCAGTTAGAGAAAGAAGGCACACCCCTGGCACTACTAGTATGTTCTCAGCCAATCACCTTTAGGCATACTTTCACCTTCATGTTTTGTAGTGCCCAGCATGACTTGTATATGGACATTTAATGACAGCATGACTGTTTTGCTGCTTGTCCGTTCAGTGTGTTGGGTAACACAATGTGGCTATAATACTGATGGGGGAAGTGCAGATGGCGGCAAGCGTTAGTTGCATGCATTCTTTTAGTGAAAGTGATTACTGAGAGTGTCGTTGTGCTTCTTTCTAGCTTTCACAGTTTACTGCACCTGTTTTACATCTTCTTGAACACTGCAATTGTTCAACTCTTTGGTTCACGTGGCATTGACTGTTGTAAAGGTTAGTCCTTGCTGTATGTGTTGCCCTATGCACTACAATAGGTGCACTGGCCAACCTCCATGCACTGCTGATGCAGTTGCATTTATTCTCCATTTTATTGTAGATTAATTTGGGACACAAATTGTTAAGCAGTGAAACAATGCACACCGTTACAGCCCCCTCTATATTGGATATGTAGACAGCAGTTCCATGCACGAATTGGAGCAGCAACATTCATTCACAGCATGCACCCGCCAGCAAAAGAAGGCAGACCATGGGTCCCTCAAAAAATCATGTAAGCTTTTCACAGTATAGGTGCGTAATGTAAAAGGTATTGGTTCAGACTTTTACTTTCAATGCCAGACTGCATGCCTAGAAGGCAAAGAAATTCAGGTTTACCACTTTGCCTATGTTCCTTATGCCTTTGCCTGGTGTGGTTTCATATCTGCAATTGTCGCAAGGTATAAAACTCTCCTAGTTAAGTACCGGGGGAAATCTTTGGAACATTCTACCTTGTATGAAAAGTTTTACTATTCTGGAGAGGTGAAGGATCGGTGTTGGGATTGATTGTGTACCTGAAGTTGGCCCCACAGTCCTTGTATATTTACTTTTGTGGACAACTTAGTTGCTTCTTGATGTACATTCTGTGAAACAATTTTGACAGCTACATGCTCTCATTTTTAACTATAGATTTCATCAGTTAGCTTTTACTGCTTGTTGGATTGCAAGTATGGCATAGACATTTTTCGCTTTTAGCAGTACCTGCAATTCTGCAGGCATAGGCACAAGTAAACAAAAAGGTACAATTTAAGGTCTGAGTCTTCTATACAAAATACTAACTTATATTTGTTGCATATATGCTCTCGTTTCATGTCTGTTAAAATGTTTGCTGCAGGGATGTTGGCATGGCTGCTTAATGACTGTGGCTTACTGTGGGTAATCTTAAGATTGTTTTGTTTTGCAGTATTATGTTAGTTTTATATTGGGTTTTAGCTTGCCGCCGCCGTCAAGTGCACATCGTCAGTTTTCACTTTTTCAAATAACATCATAATTTAGGTAAACTCCAGCTGGTCTCCTTTGGTGGGGCACAGTTTCTGCAGATGCAAATTCACAATATTGCAGCTGAGAATTTTCTATGAAATGGCATAGAAAACTAGAGTGGCTTTTTTTATTAGTAGTTCTTAGCTCTTTTGCCATTTTTGATTGTAGATGTAAAGGGTATGATGTGGAATACGACTGAATCCTGTGTGTTGCTGCATGGGACACGGTTGTGCACATTTCATACCATGATAATCGGAATGATGGGACCACTAATTTTAATCTCTGAACTTGTGGTATCTATTTCCGTGTGTTGAACTGCATACTTTCTTTCTTTTCTTGTTTTAATTGCCAACAATGTGCAATTCCGTCCAAAGCAGTTGTCATCTCGGTGACTCCCTTGTCATCTGCAAGAATGAACGGGCAGTTTGCAGCCATTCCACACTACAGTCATTCAAACTTCATCAATGTCTGCACATTCATTGTGGTCAGTGTTGACAAACTACCCGCATACCTCTTTGCGTTTCTTTTTGTCTGATTAGTTTAGTTTATGCATGTCACTGGTGTCTGTAGCAAATTAATCGCTGTTCAAATGCTTAGAATATGTCCCCACTGTACAAAGTGACTATATTTGCCAAGAAGTGGCATCCTGCCTTCAAATCTGTGGATGATCACATGCTCGGAATATTTTTGTACTAATGATGGCTTTGTCTTGTTCTTGGCTTGAATTTTGAACATCTGAGTTATCCGATTTGGCAGTCTCCTGTTAGGCCTTTTGTGATGTGCACATGCTATGTTTATTGTATTTCGTTCACTATTGCAAGTTCCCATCTTTTTCAGTTACTAATTTTAGTCCAGTGGACTTTTCTGTGGTGCAACCCTGTCTAGTCATACAAACATCAAATGTTATGATAGTCCCCCCCTCCCCCCTCTCTTTTTATTTTAACCCTACTAAGCTGAGTACATGAAACACAGGAATTTTTCTGCTTTCTAACTCAGATATTTTATTTGTCAATCGTGTAGAGTCTGCTCGTTAAGCTTTCCTATTGGCGATTGTGCGTGTTTATTTTGCTGTTGCCATTACTGAAGGGAATAAGGCTCTGTATAATTTCACCGGCCACAACCCTCCTACTCATTTACTCTAGAATTAAACTGGTTTGAATTGAACATGTTACTTTCCATGTGTTTACAGTTGTGTTATATGCAGGGCTGTTTTCCGTCTTAGCTATGAACGAGTAATAAATTGTATTTTCGAATACACTGTGGCCTTGTGCATATTTCATATTTCAAGAAATTGCAAAACATTAGTGCATTGTAGTACCCCTGCTTAATTTGGACCCCGTATAATACAACCTCAGTAAGCCTCAGTGAGAATAAGAATGGGCAAGTTCAATGCATAGGTTGCACAGCAGCGTCATAAGCTAGGAAATATATGGTAAAGTTGTATGTAGTAGGTATTGATTAGGCGGGAAAGGAACACTGTTAAGTGTACATTGGGCTGCTTTCTTGCCATTTCCTCTCTTTTCACTTGAGACAAACTGACCGCTGCTTCCCTAGTTCTGCTGAACGGTCGCCCGACACCGCCGAGAAGTCGCTAGCTTCGCAGAACTGTACCTGGGTTACTCGTAGGTCGCAAACGAACCTACCGTCAGATCATTTTGGAAGAAGGCCCGCGTTTCGCAAGTTTCCTCGACAGCAGCGGAATCGCCAGTCTCGAGATATGGCCTCTAACGATTTAACGGGCAGCAAACTAATGTTGCAAGGCTAAAGCTCGTGGCTTGTGTGGTCAAAGCGCCTGTCCTAATTTATCCGTAGTCTGCCTTCAAGGATTTGCAGAAGGCACTTGTCTAGTAAATTGTGGGATACAATGTGCCAGGTAGTACTACTTGTTTTACAACTGAGGCGGAACTTGAGGGAAGCTTGAAACAAAGTGCATGCCAAAGCACGCCAGCTCTCGAGTGGGGCGTTCTGTGCAACAATCTTCAGGCATGTTCTGACATGTTTGACATGACCATTTTGCAGAGTGCCCAGTGTTCTTTTTCAGATATAAGTGTTCGTAGCTGTTGTAACACGACTGATTTGTCGTGATCATGGTATCGGAACCCTAGTACAGCGGACGTCGCCAAAACTGGCAATGACAGCATGATGGGTCCGCTCAATTTTAGCCCACATTTGAGCTCATTTCTAAACTTGTAGCGTTAGAAAAGCAATGCTTACAGAAGAAATGCATTTATGCTCATCCACTGATCCATGCAATGCAGCGTTGGGTGCGGGGAAGTTAGAGTTGACGCGAGCCGATCGGAACTACGGACCACGAAAAATAGTACTTCACTGTACTCATCCGCGGAGCGCGCATACGCAATATCCACTAACAGACGTGCGGCTAGACACTACAGTGCTTTGTAGGTTGTCTGTAGTTAAGTAAATTAAGTAAAGGGGACGAGAGCGCGTGATATCCACGGTATATTCGGCTTCTTTCTGTAATAAATGGCGGCGGCCGCTCTGGGTTCTCCGTTCGTGTTGTCCTTCGCCGTACCTGCTCCACCAGACGACGAAGTCTTCCGACTTCACACGATATGAACAGAAATGAATGTGCGGCATAAATGCTACCAAACTATGTGCACTGTACATTCTTCTGCACTTAAAAAGAAAAAAAAAATTATGAGTAGCCACCTCAAAGCTTGAGCGGTGACATGCTGCGCACGCATTTACGCCAATTTTAATATAGCTGATAATCTAAAGCAAAATTAATATTGCTTTAGGTCACTAAATATTCGTACTAAATATTCATATTCAGTAAGAACCAGACACCAAGAGAACGTCTTGAGGGCGGTCACTCGACGGATTATTTCAGCCTGCGCGCTCTTATAGCTACGATCAGAGCGCAGATCAACTGACCTGGCACCCCATGAAGGTAAGAAAAACAGCAATATTCAGCCGCGCGTTTTGCGTATTTATGCATGTAAAAAACTGCATTCTACCTAGCATTTTGCTGGTTGTACGGTGTAGGGGGCACGCAGCTATAAGTTGGCTAAGTGGGCGGCCTTCCCTGACGCAGCTGCTATAAGCATCCCGCATGTCTGCCACAGCCTGCAAGCGGCAACGTGTTTACGGACAAGAGCGCAGACCTTGAACGAAAAGCTCATTAACTGTGTCAGTGTCACTAGGGCGACAAATAGGGGCCTATGTCGATTAAGAACGTGTGGTTTAATTACTGTTTGATATTTGGCGTCGCAAATGGTATGTAGGGTGTTTAGCCAAACTGCTCAACAACAAAAAAAGATAGCGTGGTGATAAATAAATAACGATGAAAGATACGATTTTAAGAACTCCTGTGTTAGGTCTTGGAGTTCTGACGACCGAACACTGTATATCTTGTAGTTGTAATATGCACCGCATTCTTTCTAATATTTTTTCTTCCTTTGAATATACAGCTAGGCTAACGTTTGATAAAGGTGCTTTCGCGTATACGCACGACTACGATGCGGACAAAATTAATCCGGAGGCCACCACTACGGCGTGCTCATAATTGCGTGGTTTCGGCCCGTAAAACCCCAGAGCATTTCTTGTTCTTTTTTTTCCTCACTTCGAACGGGATTTAATACAACCAATCTCGATTGATGTGTAGCTGTGTCACTGGTTTCGGAATGAATGAGTTCGACGTCTTCGCAACTTTTAGCCCGAAACAACCAGCCTTTATTTTCCGGTTATTAACGGAGAGGAAACAGTTGAACACATATGTGCGACCGGTCTTCCATTTTGTTCGGCACGCTTTGAAGGGTGAAGTCGAGACAAGCGCTGGCTTCCCCTCTTCTTGTAAGAATCTGCGGTGGCTGTGACCCCAGGAATTATATTTTTCAACTTAACTCCTTGGGCGAAACAGAAGTATTTTGTGAGGTCGTTCGGAGCTGTAAAGTTTGGAGACGCCTAAACGCACGCCTCAAGGTATATCCCGATAACAACTGCGCCCCACGTTATAGTTGCCCCTTTATCGAGTCCCACGCTTACCAGATGGAGATGCAATGCACCGCATTCCCCCGACGTGCATCTCTTTCTAACACGGTGCACGTCTGACAAAAGTGGCACGCGTACATCCAGCTACGGGTATCTGGCGCCGCTAGCCGCTATTCAACATCACGACGCATTAGGTGACATCGTATTGACGCGTGTATTCTATGCAGACGACAACGAATCCGATAGAGACATTAACGGACTTCGTCTAGTGGGTCAGTGAGATTCGGCGAGGACGAAGAAGACGTGCCTCTGGCCTGTTTGTTTTTGAACAAGTTGTCCTGCTGTTCTTGAAGAACGTCTCGCTGTCTACAGTCCGCGTTGTGCTGCGACAGTGTATGATGAGAAAACTATTTTCTGTAACTTCTACTACTGTGTCCTTGCGTGTCCAGTATTGCAAATTTATTAAGCTTGCCTGTGTTTTTCTCGTGGTGTTTGTGCCTTCTTTTCTCAAACATTTTTCGCCAACCTGTATATCGACGCATAGTTTCGCATTTACAATGTATTTTACCATGTTGTGTAACCGCTCCCCTCCGCAAGAAAGTCAAATAATTTCGCAGAGGCGTAGGCGCAGTGTAGTTTCCTCACTTATTTGCTTTCGGTGAAGCTATGCGTGTGTTACTTCGCTTTCACACAACGCCCTATACAAATCTATCGGAGCGCACAGCAGAATCTCCGGAAACGACGCTGGAAAAGCATCGCTTGCCTTTGCCGACACTTGCGCTCAAGGAGAGAGAGAAAAATGTTTCACTGAGATGAAAGGCGGCCCAGGAGGATGGCACGAATAACGCGCCTTAGTTTGGACCTCATTGGCCCTTGCTACTGCGCAATATGCGCTCAAAGCTTGATACACGTGTACAGTGATCGTAGTTAGTGTTGATGATATATACATAACGCCTGGAAAAGGGCACTGCACCTGCTGTTCGGAAGGCCGAGCAGATGATTTGGGATACACGCGCGCCGCATGTGCGGCATTCTTCCGCTTGTGATGTGCCCGCATTTCCAGGTCGCAGCCATGAACGCGCTTGTAAAACGCTGTATGAAGTCGGCACGCACGCCGGTGATGAAATTCTGGGCGAGTCATTCTCTGCTGTGCTTGCTTTTGTATCTGATCCTTTTCGACGAACATGGAGCGAAATGTGCGCGTACCCTTTTCTGCTGGTTGAGCGTTGAGCTGCCATTGGAGACCGTACTAAATGCTTATCCCGTCTTAGTCTCTGGTTTGTTGTGCGATTTCAGATTATATTATTTTATCATCCCATTTTTGTGCCCTAGCATATTACAGATGGAAGTGGAAGAACAATAATATGTGCATGGTGTAAAAACGCTGCAGAAAATTTAAGAATAAGGTCACGTGCGTCCCGGGCAGATGATATTCACGCATGGTACGTGGTACGAACTATTAGGTGTTGTATTCAATATAGTGACAGGAACACACAAATTAAGTTTATGGCCAGAGATAGGTTTCGTGCGTTCGGTGGTCACCTAGTGTCATTCGACCAGAATGAGCAAAAAATAACAGCCGACCATTACAGTGTGCAAGAAAACTGCATTCAACAGTCTGGAGCGTCGTCTTTTGTCAACAGACGCAGGCTTTCCCTATATCGTCTCCGACAAGCTCGAAATACATATCTGAAATGAATACCCGAAAAGCGCGCTGCGCCTGCTCCTCATCCCTCTGTCCTAAAAAATGAAGCGGTTATATAACGTCACAGCGCCAAGTGAACGTGCCGCGAGCGCTTGCAGCGAGCGATATAGACTTCGGTAGGAATGTGTCGCCGACCGTGTCTCTGTGCCATCCTTTCGCGCCGGCTTCAAGATGCAACAGCGGCGACCGCTTTCTTCTTTTCTTTTAATTTGCATTTTATTGTTCTTCGCGTGGTACCAAGCTGCTAAATAACTGCATAAGGATGATCACTCCGCCTGTCGCCGTCATTCATTCACACAACACGACTTATCGTCGTGGAGAAGCTGGTGACAAAATATATATTTGTTGTCAACGATTAAGATAAATAAATTAAAAATGCGCGGACACCTAAGCACTTCTTACGAGTTGTGAATGCGAAAACATCAATGTCCAGCTGAACGCCGCCGAGCGGACCTTCGAGTTATGAGCTCCTCGCGGCCAAGCGAGCTCGTTGAGACGCTTGGCGCACAAGGCCGGTGCACTTCGATCGGTGACGTCATGCTACCTTGCCCGGCTGCCATATAATCTAACGGGGACGGTCTCGAGTAAGCCAGTGTAATTTTGACGTCACCTCTTTCGTCACGCCGGGCTTGGCAGTGGAAATTTCGGACCAAGCAGCACGATGTCGTAAAGCGGAGTGCACGGACGTGCTATCTGAGAGGCGCTGGCTTAGCCCAGTTTGTAATACACGCGGCTTCTGAGCGTGGGGTCGTAGGCTCGAAACTCGCTAGCGCGAACGTTTTTCCTTTCGAAATTATTCTACTTTTTTTGCACATTGATGTCTTCATAGCGATTACTGAGGCGCGGGCGAGAGCTTGCGCAGAGGCTTCCAAGGGCGAGGGTGCCGTGGCGTTGCCCTCTCCCCTCACGCAACACCTGGCACGCCAGCAGATGTTCCCTTTCCCCCCGCTGTGCTCCGTCGAGGTGCGCACCTGACGTGACGTCGCAGCCATTGGGAATTTAGGTGCCGTTTCGCTGCTACAGCCGCCGGCTCTTTCGCTCAATGGGCCATCTTGTGCGTTCGCATAAATAAATTAATGCCGAGTTCGCCTCTTGCTATAGTCCCCGTGAGCATCGTTTGTACTCCTCTCAAGAGAAGCCTTGTTGGACTAAGGCGAATGTGAAGAGATAGTGGACAGCGCTCTCAACCGTTTAGAACTACAGAAAGCTGAGCTAGCTGGTAAGTATTCATTATGAAAAAAAGGTGAGGCGTGCAGACAGGACACAAGTGGACAACACGAACGCCGACTATCAACTGGAGGAAGCACTGAGGCGAAAAAAGAAAGACAAAATTCATCTGCGCAAGCTCTGGAATGGTATCACCACGTGTCAGTCGGGTACATGTGCCGGTCTACGTGAGAGATAGCTGTTAAGGCACTTAATCTCTTCCTTATGTAAAGTAATAGTAGGCTGACTCACGCATGCACTTCCACCATTATAGATATACCATGCCTCTACCATAAGACGCGTATCTTCATTCTTGTGCCTGTATACAATATCGCGCATTCATCTAACTCTGGCGTGCAGTTACAATCTTGGCAATGTAGGAAAGATTAGAAGGCGATCCACCGTTTAACGACCTTTTATGTTCCATTAGCGTCTGATTGATACACCGTCCCGTTTACCCTACGTAGAACTGGCCACAGCTAAGGGGAATTTTATAAACCACACCCATACGACAGTCAGTAAAACTGTTGTTCTTATTGTGCTTCACCGGACAGATATCTGTTCTTGTTTTACCTTTTACCTGCTCATTTTTCCTCTGCACGGAAGCGCATATCTTACCTATATAGCTGCATATCTTGCCGTGCTTCGAGCCTCTCGCTTATCAGCGTCGACGGCGCTTCCTTGCCGCGTGCCGTCGCCAAAGATGCGGCCACTCACTTCGCCACGGTCGGCGCTCACGGTTCTTTCGCTCGAAGCACGCTTTGAGCGCAGTCACGTGGCTTTATTTCATAATCAGCGGGCTTTCTTTAGGCGCCGCAAAAAATCACCACGCGACATGTTCGCTGCCAGAATAAATTGGATCAGTCGTTTCTGAATTTCCTCTACAACGTAACGAAACGCACTTGCCCCTATAGTTAATATTTAAAAAAATTGCGTAATTGGCCTCAGTTAACTAATTAAGCAGAATATTAAAAAAAGTACTCTAAGGAGCGCTACATGACGGCAAACTATATGTCGTCGGCTTCATTCAGCTGCGATTAACCACTTTTCTAAAATCCTTGGTTTAAGTTACGTGAAACACCCTGTATATTGTTAGCGTCACCTGATGTGGGTGGCCTGTGCCCGAATTATTCGAGGCAGATTGAATTAGAAGATGTAAATACGACCGCCGTAGCGTTCAAGTGTGGTCTTATTTCAGTGCGCTATGCTCTATGGCGTCTTTTTTTTTTTTTTTTTTTTCTTTTTTTTTTTTTTTTTTAGCGCCGGGCAGGCCGCGTTGTAAGATGTGGTATTCGGCTGAACTGAGCACATAATTTCGCTCTTTTGTGAAATTCCTCGCGAGCCACCGATCTGTGCAAGACAGCCACTGCCGTAGTCATCTCCGTTTGCGATGTTACATCGCTATGCGAACTATGATATACGCAGTCACGAAAAGCGAGCGGCCTTCCGTACTGAAGCTGAACTACACACGGGTTAACATCTGAACCGGGGCGCCCATTCGCTAGAGAGATTCTTGTTTGCCCACTCACGCAGCATTCTTGAGGTCGCAACTTGGCACGGGGCACGGAATAGCATCACAGGCAGTCCGATGCGAAACAAAAATAACGCGCTGACACGGGCCAAGCGTTGGCACAGGAATGCCGCGTTCGCTTTGAAGTGCGCGATAGTGCTTGGCGTGTGGGGTCACGGGGTGCTTAATAGCACTACGGAGTGCATTTTTATTCAAACATATTCTTTCACAACTCATGGTGAAACATATTTGTGATCTAACGAACTGTAAGGTTCTTAAATATAATTTTGTTCGTATTCGTTCATTCATCTTGCGGGGGTTATTGCCTGCAAAAGCAGGCGGAGGGGAAAGGGGGGAGGCGCACCCGCAGTCTCGCCCGTGCATCACAGAGAACTCCGACCGATCCTGCATGCGTCAGCCGAGTCGGCACCAGGTGGGCCGCCCGGATGGAATCGAACGAAGAGCGGCCGCTGCTGCTGCGAGGGCACACGAACGGAAAACGTAGAGCCTGGCTGCGCTAAGCATACTTTCAGAACGCGGCTGTAGAAAGTCGTCGTAAACTATAACCTCGTGAAATTACAAATTTTCTTAAGCAGTAGCGGTGGCTCGCGGGCTGCGGCTTCCCGCTACTAGCTGCGCACGAGGTTTCGAGTTCGATTCCCTACCGCCGCGGCCGCACTCCGATGGGGGTGGAATGAAATAAAAACATCGTGTACCGTGCCTCGTGTAGACCAGGTAGTATAGACATTGAACCGGAGTCCTCTACTTTCGGCGCCCCTCATGACCCATTGTATAGTTTTGGCACCTATAACCCGTACAATTTATCTAACGAAGCCTCGGGCCACTGTTGCTTTGGGGCGTTAAAGGAGAAGAATAATGATTTTTAAATGCAGTATTTTATTTGTATATAGCCGAGAATCATTTTTGTCATCACCGTCAAGTGCAAAATCACACGGGCTCCTTTCGTGCACGGGCGCATACCTTTCGAAGAGCAGCACCTATGGGCCGCTTCTCCAAGCCTTGCTCCAGCTTACAAGAAACATATAGACAGAAGCAGAATCGTTTATTAAAACTCCCAGTGGTACGTGAACCGTGCAGGACAGTCAATCCATGGCGCGCGCCAACCTCGCGACGGTATAAAAGGACCCATGAGAATGCTTACCTGTGTTATCCATGTATTGTTTTCATATTGCCGCATCCACACATATGTGCCGAGCGATGAAGACGACAATGAGGAAGCTCAGATGTACGAGAAGGCGACGACCTCGTGTTTCCTCCTTGATAAAGAAGCGTTATTGTTTGTACTGCACTCCGGGTTTGGCTTGTCATTCGTCGCAACATTATAGCAGTGGGCTCTAAGCGAACACCTGCTGAGATGAAAATGCACCGCAGGCTCTAAAACCATGAATAATTCGGACTAGTGCAATGCGATAAACTCGAATCAATTGCAGTCTTTAGTGAACACTGAAACGTAAGGTGAATAAAATTACGTTTCTCACATTATAACTTACCACTCTTGCTTCTTTTTCTTTTTTTAGCACACCTTAACATGCTCCTGTTTAGGTAATAACGAGTGTAAGAGCAAAGTGTCTTGGCAAACTACTTCATCGTAAAAAGTTTCTATTCCTATGGGAACGGTTGCACCCCTTTCAGGCATTAAACTTCTTGCTCTATGAGTCCGTCGACAATTCCGTTACATTTTCTTTGTGTGTGTGTTCTTTTATTGTTGTTGTTCGCACACTTGAGCACGTAAATGAGCCTGAATAGCATTAGTGGGCTTATGACTGAAGAAGAGAGAGAGAGAGCATCCCAATTATTCCCTCCACCGAACGATAGGGCGTGTACCTTCCATTCCTTCTTTCGTCACGACTGCAGCAACATAAACAATACGAAATAAAAGCTAAGTGAGCGCTGCAAATTGCGCGTTTATATAAGGACGTGCTCACAGCGGCGTGCCTTGTCGGTTTTATGTGGACCAGCAGGTCAAGCAGGCGGAACGGCTGCGTACGTAGCCTTGAAGCGTGAGCAGACAACGCGGCGGCGGCGGCTAAAAAGAGCAGACGACGCGCGTAAACGCGCGCATAAGATATCGTCTGCCACACCGAGCGGCGTGCCGACGACGGAGGTCTGTGCTATGGGCCAGCAGCCGGTGAGTATTCACGTGGGAGCCCCTCGCAGTTTTCTGGCCGTGTCGTTGGAATTCCTGCAAAAACGCAGAAGGGGGAGAACAAAAACAGAAACGGGCTCATGACTTTCACACTCTGGAAAAACAAAAAAGAAACGGGTAGCATATTTTGCAGAGTTAGCGTTGGCAGCGAGCCTATAATCCCTGCCTTGCAGGGGTATACGGCTTGCTCGCGTATACTTGCTTTCTAAGAAAATGGCGCCCCCTTTGCAGGAGAGGTTTTCTAATTATGTAATTTTGCGAAATTCTGTTGCAAAACCCGCCACGCACCTCGACCAGTTCTGTAGAACGGGCGTGCGTACGGCAAAAAGAGCCATATAGCAAAATTGGCATCGACGTGAGCAGTCGCAGCTCGTTAGTGTACTTTTTTTGCTCTCAAGCAGCGCGAGTAATCCGTCGACTATGGTACATTCGCTAAGTAACACGTGAACTCTATTGGAAATTAGGATGCTGGTTCGGCTTGCAAAGTTATGGTTCACAAAGAACACTTATGTATATAGTAGCAGACCCGCTGAATATGGCCTGCGTTAATTGTAGTGCGCTCGGCTCTTTGACGCGTAAATGTGTACACTGTACTACTTTTGCAAAACGGAAGCTGCATAGTTTTAAACAGGCAGTCTAATTGTCATTAGCCACTGCACTCTGCGAAAAAAAAAAAAAAATACCGCGGCAGATGAAACTGTCAGGACATGTGCCGGCGGCGACGATTCTCATAGATGCTTTCGAATCCAGTAAGTTATTTGAATGTTATTCGGCCATGTTCTTGAAAACGTCATCATTAATCCGCAAATGACGTAGCTGCTCTGTTGCACTGTACACTTTCGCGTCTGTACGAACAAGTTATGCACGAGAAAGCGCTGTACGCCATGCAGATAACACAAAAGAATGCAAGAACTATACGTGACAATTTAGGGTACATCAGACAAAGCAGTCATAGTCTTTCAATACGAACTTTATTAGAAAAGGAAGTTTCGGAGGCACATCTGCTCTTGAAATGCTCTTATGTGCAACATAATACACAGCAGAGTAGTCATGGAGTACTAATATGGCATGTATTGACACCGCGTCAGCGCTTTATGCGCGTTTACGTAGGTGCTACCGGAGTAAAAGACGTCCGCGGCGTGCCACGGTATTACGTGGCGCACAGTCGCGTGTCCCATAGCGTTAGGGACTTAAGGTGCGCCTGGGTTGGGAGGCTGTGAACTGCTGACGTCGCAAGAGATAAAGAACGAAAAGAAGGGCACGCGGATGAGCTGAGGTAAGGCAGGCGATTGTCTGCAATCCGCGACCTCTACGTTGGTGGAAAGAGAAACGCATGAAAAAGGCTGAATGAGTGAGAGAGGTGTAGGCTGCATCAGAAAAGGGGGAGGGCACGCGAGTGGTATGAGAAGTACGGGAGAAGAAGGTGAGTAAGAACTGAATCCGGAGTGGGGGAAGGAAAAGTACAGACAAAAAGCAAAATATGACAGCACAGGAAAGCGGAATGAACGAAGGAGGAAGGGAAGGGGTATGCGAAAGAGGTTTTGAGAGAACAGATGGAATGGTGAAAGAAGGCAGGGGAGGAGCGGTGCTAAGATATCAGAGCAGAAGCGAATAAATGCAGCACATATGGGCGAAGAAAGACGACAAAAAAAAAAAAAAAAACGCCGGGACAAAGATCTTTGGATACATACTAGGTAGAAGACACCAGCGAAATGAACAGAAGAGCGACGTATGTTCGCTAATGACGTCCGCCATTCGCGGACGTCATCTCCCCCTCTGTATAGCCCCCCGCGTAGCAGACGCCGCGCCCGCGCTGACGAGCGGTGTTGCGTCGTCGCCACTGCTCAGCCCACGAGGCGAGGCTTTTAACACACGGCTCCCTCGCCTCGCTGGCGGCGGCTCCTTCCTGCAAAGCCTGCGCAGCCGGTGCGCGTGCTGCGTGCACGCCGGCGGACGCCCGCATCGTCCCCCCGTGTGGCACGTGATGCGCCCTCGTATCGCTGCGTGGCGCAGGTTGGAAAGGTCGCGAAACCCCCCCCCCCCCCAGTGATATGTGACCCGTATCCGTTGATTTGGCAGCGATGTACATGGGTTCACTGTAACAGAAAAAGAAAAAGAAAGACGAGGATAAATAAGCAAATAAATTTAAGAGGTACCTCTAGGACGAGTAATGGATAATTAAGGGCTACCATGGCATTACCCCTTTTTAACGCTCTCACACAGATTCGTCAAGCGCGATGGCGTATTAAGCCAAATGCAGGCTCGAGGTCACAACTAACTTTTGTGAAGAGCTAAACTGGGGCGTGCAACCTCCGTACGGATCAGGATCAGTGGCGTAGCTAGGTCGTCTGGCACCCGGGGCCCATAGGTCTTCTGTCACCCCCCCCCCCCCCACCTCCCGGTGTAGCCGGCGGAAAGAGGGGTGTCTTCAGACGTATATGACCCCCCCGGCCCCCCCTCCCCACTGGCCTCTTGCACCCGGGGCCCACGGCCCCCCGGCCCCCCCTGTTGCTACGCCACTGATCAGGATTCATCCCGGGCGGAATACGCCGGCGAAAAGATTGCCAGGGAGGCAAGCAAGGAGATCATGCAGACGGGCCGTGCCCAGTCCACTGTCTATTCGCAGGGCTATTCACGCGAAGCACACACAAACTGACAATGGCTGCCAACTTACTACACAGCGAAAGGTTTGTCACATTGAGCGCGAACACAGTGACGCTTCTTTAAAACGCACTGACTTTATTCTTAGAGACTTCGAGCTGTTGCTATTTTATACAAGTGCTAGTATACCTCAAAAGGACATGAAGGAAGCTCTAGTTGAATCTCTCATTTCGTAGTATAACGTCATCTTGAAGTGATACTGCAATAATATTACAATGCTTTTTCTTGTGCAGTTAACTGACGTACATAGCACACAGCGCATAAAATGTCGATCTGCTCTTGGCGAAAGCTTCAAGAAGCAATGCATGGTGCTGTCAGTGTTATGTGCAGTTAATTATAGAAAGCTGTCCACAAGACGCATCTTGCGTAATTCTTGCGCGGCAATTTTCGTCGCTGTCGTTCAAGTTTTCCGTTATTCCTCCAAACTTTTAATTGTAATGGCCATTGATTCATCATTGCTGCTAAGGGCCCATGGAATACGTCGCGTTTTTATTGCTAAATGTGATGCAAATATTAGCGTTAATAATATATTCTTTGAAATGTTCAGCGTTATTAGTTTCTGTTCACAAAACCAGCATGTTCCCTGTTGCTAAAAGCAGGACAATGTTTTGACGAAGCTGTATTTATAGCAAATTTCTTTGGCTGTTGTGTGCTCACCTACTCTCTTTTTATTTCAGCCGTTGCAAGCCAGTCTTACGGGAGGCCCATTATTTACTCACCCCACAATCTACAGCACATTGTGTGGTTTAGCGCATACACTTAAACGCACCCTGGAAACGGCACGTATTTCAGCTACCCAGCAGCACCCAACTCATTACAAGACCAAGAACCGTTAAACCTTGATGGAAGAACGAGGCTAACCACACCGCGTCGAAACAATAGACAACCGGAGACCACCGACAGAAAATGTATAATTGTTTGCGTTGGCGCGGCTCACGCTTAGTAAGCCGTCATCTATAGGCGCTATCGCACGCGCTCACGAAATCTCGCGCGTTTTCTGGCTCCGCCGCGCATCGAGCGCGTGTACCGCTTTCTCTCGCGCTTAACCAGCTCTCCGTGCACATGCACAAGCCACGCGCCCGACTCGCGGATCGGGATATCGCAGGCTCTCATGCGCCCGGTGCCAAACGCGATGTGTGACGCTGCTCGAAGCACGCGCGGACCACATGCGGAGTGCGCCGCGCACTAAATATAGCCATAACCCACTCAGCTGCGCGGTTGTGTTGCCCGCAGCACACAGACCCACAGGGGCTGCCATTGTTCTGAAACGCCAGCTACGCGCGGTCGCAGTTCCTGCTCGAGCTGCCGCGTGCATACTTGTGTATTTATTATGTAGGTTAGTTCTTCGAGACGCCTATAGCGGCGGTGATGCGATGGGTCCAATTCAGATGTGTGTTATTTTGTCTGCCGGCCTTCAGCCCAGTTCTGGCTTTTGGCGGTCGAGCGACAGCAGCTACGCGATATCTTTGTCGTCTGCTTCGCGCGCTGCTTACGCAGTCTCACTGTCGTCTGCTTTCCCAGTCGTCGCCGTCTGTCTGTGCGAAGGTATACAACCGCGCAAAGACTCATCATTTATTTGGTTGCGACTTTCTTCGAAAGTTGATGGACGACTTAATTGATTAGTACGACACCACAGCCGGTGTCAAACTGTTCACGCATAGTTCGCGTCCACTATCTCTGCTTTGCATTCGCGTTGGCCTGATGACAGTGATCGTACGTATTGCTCGAACGGTCCGGATTTATTTCTCTGTAATTAAACATCACACCCGCAGTCTTTTTGTTATGGGGATAATTTTATGCGTAACTGCTCACGCGGTCGATCGCTTTCACTTGCGAGCTATATACATGGCTAGGAGCCATCAGAACTGAGTGCTGAGCGAGTTGATGCGGTTCCATCTTTTTCGCGCTGGTTTTTTGTTATTATAGGAGCCAGCGCTGCGTTTTAGCCGACCAGCACCTTTCTCATTAAAAAGAGAAAAGAAAAACTCATATTCCACGTCTCTAGTATCCGGTAACTCCATATAATCATATTGGATTATAATTATTTGCTATGAGTGTTAGGATGCATATGAGCTATATATTTAATTCGGTATACTTATGGCTAATACATAGTTTGTAAATTTTTGGCAGTTAATAGGCTCCTCAACTTTTGATATTGTTGTTCAAATAAACAACTGAAGTTCAAGAAGTTAAATGTGACTTGTCCTCGTCACAGCGATATATACAGCGCCGTTTTGAATATTTGTAGGAAATCTGCTTATCGCGGCCTACAGTATATAAGCGGATAACGAATAACGTCGTGATCGACATGGGGACGGCCAAGACACGTGTGCGGGAAACATGATCACGATACTTTCGATTTTTTGGACGTCAAGCGCGCTGCAGAGACCCAAGCGTTTTGCTGTCGTCTTTCGCAGAAACCCTGCCTGCGGCACTCCTGCGTGGTCGGGGGAGCCTTTCTGGTATGCTATATATAGTGTTTGGCTGAATAGCGCTGCTGGAACTTACGACAGAAAGGCCGAGCAAGTTGGTGTGGATTAACGGCTCGAAAAGGTACGCTTACAAAGCAAGGGCACGTCGCGGAAGAGTAGGACAATACAAACTCTGATTATGAACTGAAAGGTGACACTAGGCAAAAGAGATAGAGAGAGGAAATAAAATCTTGCCGACCATAAACAAGGGCGTGTGATACGAATGACACGCCTCGACCATAAGACACTTCTTCAGTCTATATCCTTAAGAACGTAATAAAGGCGTTTTGAAAGAAACAATGCCTAAAGAGAGGTCCACCGTTCTCAAATCTTGGAGTACACTTGCAACCCCGACTGCACATGAAAATGTGGCAAATGGAAAGCACAGCTTCCGAACACGTAACTCAGTTTGAATATTGCTGTTGCTTGAGTAGAGCGAACTGAACTGATTGAAACGGTTTTAGGTACTTCCAGGAGAACTGCAACAAACGGCAACACAAGTGAACTGATCGAAACACTGGTTCCTATTTTCTGTGAGCTATGTTTCTTAGCAAGTTACTCCCCCACATTTACCGCATAGGGTGTGTGTTTTTCTCGCCTTTTTCATGGGCTGTTACCGGGGACATATGCAGTCTGAAGATGTGGTCCTATCCCCGAGATAGTGCAATAAAAAAAAGAAAATTAAGGCACTCTGACGCTCCTACCCTCACGCGAGGGGTGACGCTGTGCACTGTGAGTAGTGCTGTGCACTGTGACTCCGCCCCATCCTCACCCCAAACTCGCTCAGGCTGACATTGTCTTTGACAGACTTCAAGTAGAGATTGAATCGCCTTTCACCTTTTTATTGATCTCTCGCATTCCTTTAACTTGTTCTTTCTATTTAAGAATCGCCCGCGTCAGATTACACTATTGTGCAACTTTAGCTTATATACATTAAAACAACTAACGGTGATTCATTGATTCAAAACAGACAATATTCCGTAAAATTAAGGCTTCGATAACCACTATCGTTACTTAGCATACCGCATTCGCTTTTCAGAACGATGACCTCTGAGGGGTCCTGAACAGCACTACACGTTCCGAGCATTGTTACGCTGTCTGCTCGTATACACGAATTCTCACTCAATGGTCGCACAACTGCGGCTAAGTATAAAGACTCACGCTCACGAACTCCTTCCCGAAATCAGGAACTTTCGTGGAACAGATCGATATCGTCTGCTGCACGTGAGCTTTGCAGCAGACGACCCAATTTCCTGTGTTGTCTGCACTGCGCGCATGGGATTGCGACAAAACAAACGCTGTGGTACTCACTATTTACTTTTTAGAGCGCAGTTCTTCGCCCTTTCCTGCGGTGAGCGTCGGCGTAACCGAGTGAACGAGCACAGCGAAGGATGAAAGAGCGAACGCGGAGCGCAGCGGGGGATGAAAGACGCGAGGAGGAAAGCGGAGGAAGAGGAGGGTATGGCGAAAGGATGAGGAGAAAAGCGTAGTGCGGCGACGATGGCTTCGAGGTGGCACCGGAGTGGCGCGCGTCGTGTGGGAGGTCTGTATGCGGCGGTTGCTGTGAACCGCGCCCACATTAGCGAGGCAGTCGCTCCACACTTCGCTCCGTTTGCAACGTGCACGAGACAGATTGTCCGCGCCAGCCAGTATATTTATTTATTTATTTATTTATTTATTTATTTAAAGATACCTTACAGGCCACTAGGGGCATTGTGTAAGGGGGGGAGAGTACACTCAAAGCTTATACAATAATTAGAATACATATGTGAATACATATACAAAAAATACAATATAAGAAATGTGCTAACATGCAGTAATGCAGTGTTAAAATTGTGCAAAAGACGAACCGAATGCTGTAGAACGCGAGAGGTCAGTGAACAAGAAATTTTCACAAAGTAAAATATAACCAATAGAATTACAGAGCGAGCGGGACAATATTTGGCTATAATAAACAGTATTTAAGGGGTAGTAGCACAATAATAACAGGAAACTAAAAAAAATAACACGTTAGGTTATGTAGAGTTTGAAAAGTGCGTTGCTAGAAGATGCCAGAATGTTTCGTGGTCACTCTCATAAGCGATGGCGTTAGGAAGATTGTTCCAAAGGCGAATGGCTCTTGGAAGAGCGGAGTTGTTAAATGAATTCGTCTTTCCGTAGATACGGATGAAATTGAACTGATTATACAGCCGTTGTGTCCTGTAATGAGGAGGTTCAAGAGGCAGGACTGATGGTGCTGTATTATGGACATATTTATGAAATAATGACAGCAGGGCTATATCACGACGATCATGCAAGGGCTGTATGAGAGGTCGAGTTTAATTTGTGTTATGCTTTTGTTACAGTCATAACAACGTGAAATAAAACGCGCAGCCCTATTCTGGATAGATTCGAGTTTCTCGATCAAGTATTCTTGATGGGGAGACCAGACGGATGCGGCTTATTCAAGCTGAGGTAGAACAAATGTTAGATAAGCTAGTTTACGAATGTCTTTAGTAGAATTATGCAACTTGCGTTTTATGTACCTTAATGATCTTGAAGCATTAGCGCGTATGTATGCAATGTGCGTTGACCACAAAAGAGTCGAAGTTAGGTAAACACCAAAATATTTATATTGAGTATCATGCAAAATAGTGATGTTATTTATGTGATAAGAAAACGTAGGTTTAGTATGCTTGCGGCTAAAAGAGATAATTTTACATTTAGAAACGCTAAGCTTCATTAGCCAAGTCTTACACCAAAGAGAAATAAATTCAAGATCTTTTTGGAGGATTGCATCATCATCGGCACATCTGATGGAACAATAAAGAATGCAGTCGTCTGCAAAAATGCGCACGTGTGAGGAAATGTTATTGGGTAAGTCATTAATGTATATTAGAAATAGTAATGGCTCAAGAACGCTGCCTTGTGGAACACCTGAAGTAACGTTCGCGAAATGAAAACACGTATAATGCTGGGCTCAGATTTCTGGGAGTATCGTAATCGTCGGTGAATTTTTGACTATTTCGCCGGCCCGTTAACGAGTGAGCAAACGAGTTAGTGGCCCAAAGGGGTCTTATCGCTCACCAGTATATACACGCGGTGCAGAAAAGATACGGTATCAATTAAATCGCAATTCCATTCCAAGCAGTAAGGGAGAGTTGCACAACTCGGCGACGAATTAACGAGCAGGGCAACAGTCTCCACTGTTCGCTGTCGGGTTTTGTGAGGAGGTTGCTCCGCAACTTCTTGCGATCGCAAAATTCCTTGTCTCCGCTATTTCTAGCTACCTTTCTTCTTTTCTGCTATCACAATGGAATTTCGTTCTTTATATATTTATCGCCTCACCCTCCCGCCCGCAATGGCGTAAGTGGCACTCGTGCCGCATCAGCCGCCCTGATCGCAGCCGATTTCCCGACGTCGCGTCGCAGATCTGCCGATGGCGATGCGTAATTCTCAATGTTTATTTCTTCAGCCATCTTTTGTTCTTCTTTCGCTCTCCCATTTTCTTTTTTCCTCCGTTCGCGGTGTGTTCAGCCCTACGATAAGGGAGACACGTTTCATGCGTAGTTCAGGCGAATTAAGCCAGCTCCCTCATACATGTGAGCATCAAAGTGTGCATAAGTAGACGCGTACAGGTAGACACCACAGGTGCCGTCGTGTCGAACGCCGCCACAACATGCTGAGCTGTGGTAGCGCCCAGCAAAAGAACACGGCGGGCGCCACTGAAGCTTAAGCCACGTGCACTGCCCCAGGGGAATGACCGTATATGCTGCGAGATTGCACCGATGTTTATTGAGGAATTGTTCTACGCATCCTTTCTTGTCCCATATCGGCTAGACTGTCATTTCTCTAAGAGAGGCGTGGGCAGCTGTGTGCCTTAGAAACGGATGTCGCTTCAAAGCACTGCCGTGTTGCGCGTGTTGAGGATGAACGTGCAGTTTTATGTACTTGGTAGGGGGGGGGGGGGGGGGGCGATTACAGGGTTTGCACAGGCACCACGGGCCCCAAAAAGCGGAGCGTGTTCAAGACACGCACGTATACTACCGACCGACTGCTTTTATTATACCATATCAATTTAACTCTGGCAGCTGCTAACCGCACACTTGGAATACTTAAACGAACCCTCAAGCAAGCGCCACCGATCGTACGAAAACAGACATATATCACAATCATTCGCCCGAAAATTGAGTATGCTGCGGCAATTTGGGATCCCCATCAGATATATCTAGCTTCTAACCTTGAAGCTCTGCAGAACCGTGCTGCTCGATTTATTTTTTCAGATTATTCAACATTCACCAGCGTTACATCTTTAAAGAAACGAAGCCGATTTGCAATCCTTGAGCCTTCGTCGAAAACACTCTCTCTTATCACTATTTCATAAAATTTTCCACCACTCCTCACTTTGTGATGATTTTTTTCAGTCACCGCCGATTATCTTTCCACGCCGCGATCACCCTAACAAAGTGAAACGCATTTTGTGTCGGTCATCAACTTTCGCTCAATCCTTCGTACCACGCACTATCATCGATTGGAACCATTTACCCTCGTACATAGCCATGGAAACTGACATAGCCATATTTAAGGAAGTAATTTGCACTACTGTGACAAGCTGTTAAAAATGTTGTTTTCTTATTAAGTGTGTTTCGCTGATATTTTTGATGCTTCGTGAGTTGTTGCTTGCTCCTGATGTTTTTATGTACGTTGTTTTTTGGTTCGACATGATAACTACACTGCCTTGTTGAGCGGTAAAAATTTCATGTAAATGCTTTTCTTTTTAAGTATGCTGTACCTGAATGTACACGTGTGCTTTTTCTTGTACCTCCCCCCCCCCCCCCCCCCCACCTCTATGTAATACCCTCCTTCGAGGGTCTTTAGGGGTATTGTAAATAAATAAATAAATAAATAAATTATAGAGTGCGCAGGGGAACACAGCAGAATTCACAGGCCTGAATCACGACAAATCCTACAATATGTAGCGAAGCACCTGCCAAGTGCGATCATAAATCCTACCGGCAAATATTTGTTAAAATCTATATTAAGCCCCCTATTACGACCATTAGGCCATACATTTTCGTTGTTGAGTTACAGCGTTGTTGAGTTTCGTTTTCTGAAAATTTTCGATTTTGCCAAATTTTTATAAAAAATTGAGCTCCTAAATAAAAAATTCGAAACTAACAGTCACTAGATTTTAGCTTTTTCTTTTAAATTCAACAAACCTCGCCAAATTTGGTGCAGTGGTCGCCGAGAAAAACGAGTTCTCCTTTTGCATGTATTGAAATAGGAGCACCAGAGGTAAAGCTTCCTCTTAAGTAAGTTACCGAACATCAGTACATTTGCAAAGTGAACCATCGAGTTCACAACTCTGTAACTGCATCCGCAACAAAAATTGATGTCACAATTCTGTAAACTATATCTATATTGGAGCAGCTAAAGCGGACTAAACTGATAAAGTAATGCCGCTTTTGATTATGCCGATAATTTATGATTAGAAGTTTTGCAAAGGTCACAAACATTGTGACCAGGTGACTATAAGCTGTAAATGAATATATCGTAGTCAAGCCCGAGGGCACCGGATCAAGTCCCGGTCCTGCATGGGAGGGAAATGAGAACGAGAAATATATATATATATATATATATATATATATATATATATATATATATATATATATATATATATATATATATATATATGTATATATATATAGCGCTACAACGACGGTGTGCACTGGGTGCACGTTATAGAGGGAGGTGGTCTGAACGAGTCCGGACCATGGCGTGCCCCATAGGGCGATCGTGATTTCGGCACGTAAAACCTCATAATTTAATTTTTATACATCGTATTTGTACATTGTTTTATACACCCTTACAATTTTAATTTTAGATACACCGTATTTGCTGTGTATTTTTCTCCGGTATTCGACATCGAACCAGGAGCGGAAGGCGAAGCTCGACGAAGGCTCTTTTGCTCCGTATGTACACACAGCTTGACGCGAGATGTTACGTTCGTGAAAATACTAACGAGGGCCGTTAACGCCAAATGAACTTTGCTCCATACGGACCGTACAAGGACAGAGTATAAAATGACGGCATAATGTCTAAGCACAACATAGAGGTTATGTGAACGAATTAATGAATTTTAGTGTCATGAGGACGGCGCTTCTGTATACAGGGCGTTTAGCTGCGGCCATCTTTTAAAAGATTTCCTATGGCAGACAGCACAGTTATAACCCTTGATCTAGATTACTCGGTGAGGCCGCCATTACTTCTACAAGAAATCAAAATGTTCAATTGAATAATTAACGTAATTACGCTAATGAATTATGCATTAACTAACTTAGCTCGATTGCAGAAAAGCACCACCACCTATAACGTACGTTATTTGGAACCCTGGTACGTCACCAAATGCCAAACAAACTACGGGAAACAAATAATAATAATAATAATAATAATAATAATAATAATAATAATAATAATAATAATAATAATAATAATAATAATAATAATAATAATAATAATAATAATAATAATAATAATTTATTATCAAATCTGCAAGCACAAATACAGATATCAGGTTCGCCTAAGCCATCACAGTGGCTTGTGGCGCTATAACGACATATCCAGAATTTCATCAATGCGATTGCGTGCCATGTTTGTGTAATAATGCACTCTTCTTTTTCTCTGCCCTGTTTTTTGCTTTTCGATCGAATATCAGCCAACGTCAGTGCAAATGTGCATCGCCTTCGCCGCACGCCACCGTGTTGCTCTTTGTATGCTGGGAGGTCAGGACTCCTCGAGCTGTTTTTAGAGCGTTTTACCTGTACTCCTCGCAACATTTTTTTTGTTGCGGAATAAATTTCAATTCAATTTAATTCAATTAATTACTTCACGCCACATATATTTCAATCTACGAATTATAACCGCTTAGTTCGCACTGCGTATCCACTTGGAACGAATTCTCTGGACAGCACCAGTTCCGAGATACTAATTTTCAAAGTGTCCGACTAAATGCATTGGCGTTCCAGCTACTTTCTTAAGAAGCCGCTGTTTTACGCATTGTTTTACGCATCCCATTGTTCTCGTGCCGTCGTCGTCCTCATTTCAGTATCGATTGCCGTCGTCCCGATACCGCCTTCGCCGCACCGTCGTTCCTTCTTCATTTCATCGCCATCACTGCGTCGTCGTCATGGCCGGCATGGCCGACACTGGCGAGCGAGTGTCGCAGTGAAGTGGGCCGATCCCGGGCAGACTGCGCGTGTCGCGTACAGCCGAAGCAGTGGAAATCTCGGAATGACCACCGCAGACAGAGGTGTCTCCCCCGTCAAAGTATTCCGAAGGGGAGAAGCCCCCTCCACCCCGGCGAGATCGAAGCCTCTCTCCTAAAGTGTCATTACAAGAGTTCCGTCACCCCCATCATTTGAGGTTTCTTTTGGGTTGCCTTTACCTTATCGCTTAAAATTTTATTGTGGCTGTAGAAGCTTACGGCATCAATGCTGGCGCGCACGTGCGAGGCTTTTGATTCACACCCCTTTGTTTCTGCAAATCCTGGCAATGGGAGGACAAGCGCATTAGAGCCACAAACGGCGGCTACACCTCGTGCGTATTTTCTCACTTGAACATTTTTCTTAATTTCCACTGCAAACACCAAGTTCAGACACAATATACTTAAATACATACAGAGAGAAAGCTTATTATATTTTTTAAAGAGAACGAAGTGACCAACAATTATTTCCAATGTTATGCATAGTCTATGCCTAGAGAATAAATATGTTACTGTATGTCCACCTCGCTTCAAAATGTTCTGCGTGCTTTCTTGACCCTGAAAAAAAAGGATAAATGCAGACTTCAATGACCCCTTCGGCAGAGTCTTTTATCAACGCCATGTGAAATGCACGCGAATATGTGTATCAGTATTGCTTCTTCTTTCACTAGAATAGCAGCTTGGGCTTGTTGGTTTTCCATCCTGCTAGTAACAGCGCAAAATGTAGACAAGGGACGAGACAAGAAGACACCACACGCGCAAGCACCACACAAGCAATGCTAACGACTCACGAAAAAAAAAAAAAGAAAAGAAAACTATCCTCATAATTTAAAACATTTATTAGGGATGAAAACATCGCCACTTGCGTGATACATGTCATAACATAGTCGGATTCACTCGAAATCGGAATCGATAGCAGTCATGCACGGACCGAGTAAATAAAGAGAAAAAAGAAAGAAAGAGAGAAAAAAAGCAAGAAAAAGGAGAGGCTGCAGTTTCGCCGGTAAGGCGAAGCTGTATTAGTGATAGCGAAGTATAAGACAATTATACACGAAGGAAGACTTCGCCTGCGAGAGGACTCGATCAGGCTGTGAAATTGAAATGTCTCCTACAATGAGGTCTTGTAAATAATCATATATATATATAATAGGTGATCGGGCCCCAGCCACTGCCCCCCCCCCCCCTCCTCCTTTCCGCGCTGCAAAATGAAAACTACGCTAGTCGCATTAACGTCCGCAGTCACAGTGAGCTAGGTTCCGCCGGCACTTTTTAACGTGTTCCAAAATTGTTGCAGTAGCCTTTTAATGAATAACTTGAGAAAACGTAACATGTTTGTTGCACCTTCTGTAACCGAATTCGCTTGCTGGCTATTTTTTCAGTTCTGAATTCTTGTTCTTGTGCGTCAGACATCGCACACGAATTTTCCAGCAATTCGGTTTGGCGCTGTTGTCCTCCGTCGTTACACCAGCGTGCGATTGGAAGCGATCCTCTCAATAATATAATGTTACAAGACTTCAGTTGTCTACAACCAAGTTTTCTTGCTTGTAAGATTTTAATACTTGGTGCTCCAGCCCACTTGCAGCTGCTCTTCTAATTGCTCCAGACGCGTGCAACCGTTTCACAATATTCCTTGTCGCCTCTGCTTACTTGTCAACCTCCTGCGAGGCTTCAACACAAAAGAATATTCTGCTGTCCGATGAAGATACCACAGCAGAATTGACAGGAGCGCACCGTTGCAAGAAGCCTCGTCCTACATGCGTTCCTTACCACCAACACGGCGAATAGACGAGGCGTCCAGAATTAAAAAAAGAAAAAGAAGAAGAAAGTGGTTAGTGAATCAAAAATTCAAGCGCGGTGGCAACCGCGCGCGCACACTCTTCGCTCAGTAATCCACTGCGCGACAATAAACCTCTCTCTCTCTCTCGTCGTTGGCAGAGGAGCTGCTTCACTCAGACCCTGGAAGACTTCCGTGTGAGTCACGGCGCCACGCTGCATATGCATTAACGCATATAATAACCTGCGCACAAGACGTCGACGCGAGAGAATTCGTGAGAAAACGCCCTTCCTTCCATTCGTCTTCGCCGACGAGCACGTGGTATATGGAGCCGGACAAGCATAACTCTCTACAGGGCAACGTGATACCGTGGCTGGACCAACATCGCACCTAAACGAAACGCAATATTCCTGCCAGCGAGTGCGTGCCGTTGATGGCGGTCATGGCACGGCTCGTTTTCGTCTGCAAACCGTAGAGCAGACGACACTCCGTGCTGTGCCGGCATTCTTCTCTTTTCATTTCTCCCGCTTGTATTCGGCTTTTCAACACCGGCCTGCTACTTCACCGCTCGACCTTCACGGCTTGATAGGCTTATACGGGCCAAAAGGGCGGAAAACGTATTTTTGGGGTCTCTCTCTCTCTCTCTCCGAGACACAGAGACCTCAGACGACCATAAGAAAACGCTACCGCAAAATAAACGGCACTACGATAGCAGGTCTGCATACAACGCGAGCGCAGCGTGAATATAAGCCGGTTGCACTGCCAGACACACCAAACATCCAAACGACATCAGACAGGCAAAAATCGCCACCCCCAATGCAAGCAAGGGGAAATACCAAACACGGCACGAGCCTGACGTGCGGGAGGTACAGAATCGAAACGAAGAAGAATACAAAAAGAATGCAGCCCCGTCCAAATGTTATATCTTTATTCTTTTACCGGTCCGGGCAGCCGGCGGCGCGCGGCGGCTCTTCACGAAGCGTGCACCCGCGCGCCGTCCAATCGGAGCTCGCGGTGCAATTCTTTACCATATTTGGAAGTACGCCACGCCTAGCCGCCGAGGCTTCGCCGCCAAAAGCCGGTGGGCTCGACGTCAACGACCGAGCACGCTGACGGCACCCATCGGTTGCCTGGATCTCAAGTGACAAAGGTGAGGCGCGGAAATGTATTTTTGCGAGTTAACGAGATAGAAATTGGCCAAACATGGCAGTCCTGCAGTGCCGCGCTGCGATTTTCGGTTCCGTCGCCGGCGACCAGGTCGCGTCGCCTTTTGCGAGCAGCCGACGTTCTCTCCTCCTCGGTCGGCGACGTCTTTCCTCCTCCTCGACCGGCGCAGGAACGCGTTTTGGCTGGCGTCTGCTCCTGCGGCTTCTTCTTGTCTCTGTTCGGTGCCGTTTAGAAACGCCACCACCGCTTCCCCGACCCCCCTTCAAAACGCCGGGACCGAACTTTTTTCTCTTCCAAATTCCTCCCCGATTCCGCAGAAGGTAAGCCCTGAATAACCGCCGCGCGGTCACCTATTTTCGAATATGCCTGCCGCGACTGAAAAACAGCGCGTCGTTTCGCAATGACGCTTGTTTCGTGCCTTTGCAAGCGTCTCTTCATTTGCCAAAAAAATACCGGCGGCCCGCCTAACTGAAGCAGTTTTCGCCCTCCCACCATCGCCACCACTGCTAGCCGGTGAAGTGGCGGCTCTTTAACGACCGGTATCTTAGGCCTAACCTCCCTAACCGTCTCGTGACTCAATCGGTATGGAAATAGTTTGACGCTCTTCAGCACCACTAGTACCAAATGCATTTAATGCGTGCGTTTATTTAACTTGTTTCTCGAACCGTCAGAAACTTAGCGACCCAACGTGTCTTTGCTGAACCGAAACGGAACAGCGTCGGGTCAGTCGCTGGAACAATGAACCAGAACCGGCAAATCGAAATGCTCCCTTTTGTTGTTGATTTGATTGCAGGGACTGTTGTTCGTCGATTTCGCGATATTTGTTAATGCCCACTTCAGTGAAGTGACTCACGTTTGCCCGCCCTTCTGTAACGATTCAGTTGCCAATTGCGCACGCCCGTTCTTTGTGCCGGCGAGCCTGTCTTTAGACCTCCGCCCCCTATAAAATAGATACTGGATTCCGCGATAAAGAGGCGCAGCGTGATTACGAGACATAACGCGATGTGGTCACCTCAAGGCCTTGCATATAACTATTGCCACTCTAGCAAAGCGCTTATCCATTTTTCCTTTTAGTACACCACACTTAGCTGCAGCTCCGTGGTCGGGCACATCGGTCGTAATGCATGGCCCGATTAGGTGTGGCTTTTGCTATAGGCCCCGCTTTTTCTCTGCTTGTATAGGAAATCGTTTATTTGCAAGGATGCTGCACATCTCATGTTTGGTTCATCACCAGAGAGGGCCTGTACCTCCCCATTCTATAATAATGGACTTTCAATCGCTCAATCTAGTGTTTGCGCCACGTTACTTGTTTTACTATAAGTATTCGTTAATTCGTTCGTGAACGTTTCGACTTTACCTGGCAAAGCCGCACTAGCCGACAATGAGTGTTAAAGAATTTTTGAACTATCTGGTGTAGCAGACAATTCAATCGCATATGGGTTATAAAAGAGGCGCCAACTACCCTGTTATCGAGGAAAAAAATCTACGACTGTGCAATAAGCACTATTTAATTGCGGTACTAAAAAGTTCGATGCATTGACATTTTCCATGAGATGATGGTGTCTTTTTTTTTTTCCTTTCTGTTTTAAGTGTGGGCAAGGTTGCCGCAAGGCAGACGACGGCATTTTAATTTTCCCAGCGGATATAGGTGACACTAAAGAGAGACATTCCGTTCCTCGGTCTTTTATCGGTCCCTCTGCCACTTCAGATAGCGCATTTCCTGGCTCGGGTGGGTCTCCTGCTGCCTATCTGATGAAAGCCCCATGCATTTCGGAGGAGTAGCAGCGGCCTTTGCGTTGCCGCACGGTGCAACGTTTCTTTAAATTAAATCATGGGGTTTTACGTGCCAAAACCATTATCTGATCACGAGGCAAGCCCTAGTGGGGTACTCCGTAAATTTGGACCACCTGGGGTTCTTTAACGTGCACCTAAATCTAAGTACACGGGTGTTTTCGCATTTCGCCCCCATCGGAATGCGGTCGCCGTGGCCGGGATTCGATCCCGCGACCTCGTGCTTAGCAGGGAAACACCATAGCCACTAAGCAACCGCGGCGGGTCGTGCAACGTTTCTAAAGTTTGGGGCGTGGCCCAAGAATGCATTTTTTTTTTTTCCTGGACATGGCTCGTCTAAAAGACTGCGGAGAAAACGCTCGAGTGCCTGTCGGCGGTCCGGGTATTTTGTGCCCAGTTTTGCCGGTTGTGAACATTAAGTGCGGGTAATGTACCAGTACATTTCTGAACACGAACGTCGCGCTTGTTGCGAACTTAGTCAACAGAGCTTGTGAAGCAGGTGTTAGCGGTTTTCTTTGAGCGTGGTTTTGTTAACGTTCGACGGAAGCTGTACACTTTTCGAGCAGTGCTTCAGGCAAACATTTGTACTTGAACAAACCTCTCGCGCGTTGCCTGGGCAATATTGCGTATATGCGGCAGATAATTAGGTAACCGTGCGTGCGTCAGAAAATGGTGCAGGGATTCGCCTGCCGGGAATGTTTTGGACGTCGCCGCCTTACGATACGAGGGCTTTCAAGGTTAACGTAACGTTGCGCCATTGGGGAAGGTACAAAAAGGAGACTGGTCTGCAGCCTACCCACAAGGAAAACAATAAAAAAAGCAATCGTTCGACTACGAACCACTCCGCCGAGGGGTTAACGTCCCCGCATGTCGATGACGTCATCGCGGCAGGGGTGGGGAACCGATTAATTCGCCTGGCGCTTCCTTGTGGAGGGGCGCTCGCATGGCACATCGGAATTCGTGACGTCACCGACCAGGGGCGTCGTCTTTTGTCATGGCACCTTGAGACCTGCCAGCTTGACATCATGCTCTAATGAGTGCATGTGGTCGTCGGTACAAACTGCCGCACTACCACAAACCTATCCCCGAACTAGGCTGCACATGCGCTTTCTTTTTGTCTAAAAGATGACAGTAAGGTCAAGAAGTCCATGAACTGGGGGCATATTCTGCGACAATCACTTCCGCGATACTATCGCCTTCACGTGACGTATGCTCAATGGATGGATGGATGGATGGATGGATGTTATGAGCGTCCCCTTTGGAATGGGGCGGTGGGTTGCGCCACCAAGCTCTTGCTACTATGCTGCCTAATATCCTACGTAGGTTAACCAATGAAAAAAAAAAAAAAAAACACTATGAACTACCACGTCCAAATTTTCTGATCCCCTATTGCGAACTGTGCTTTTGTACGTCTCCGTCTCTTGTCGTTTCCCTACTTTTCTTCCACCAATCCTCCAATCGCTTCTTACTAATGTCTATTGCGGACCTGTTTGCTTTACCACTGCTCCCGCTGAACCAGCCGAGCAGCGCGCGCTTGACGGCCGAGGCGATACTATCGCCGAAAGTGACCGTCGCAGAATACGTTCCATAGTTGCTAACTTGGCTATAGCGCATCAAATGAGCGTTTTCAGCGGCCATGTACGTTACTTCGACGGTTTAGTTCGGAACCACAACTCGGCAGTCTTCTGCACTTTTGCAAGGCATCAAGTATCAGTCATATGATGAAGGCTATACTGAACGTTAATTCTATGCTCCTACTGCTACTAGCTTATTGGCATTGCTTCTTGTACCTTAAACAGGAGCTTAGGTATATTTAATTGCATGGGCCACGTTGAAGTAGCAGCAAATCATTTTTTAGCTCGCAAAATTTGGCCGACTGTCGGTGCAGGAATGCTTGCTATATAGTAATGTTTTAGTACACTATAGTATATTTACGTAGTGTGCGACATGCGTTATGCATTGATGATTTCCGTCAGCCAAAGGAATTGTAGTTGTTCGTTAGCGATATTTAACTGTTATTACTGAAGCGTGCAGGCACGGTAGGCATGATTCCTTTATCGCCCAAATCTACGTGACCACTGACATGGGCGATAGAGGCCGTCTTTTCGCCGCCATTCAGTTCTTATTTCACTGCTGCCTGCACTTCGTGTAGGGCCCGCCCTAATTCATTACTGATTTTCATATGTACAGTTATCAAGCGCATTTACGTGACACTGATAATCCGAATGTCTGCAGAAAGGAGCTGTCGTATCTGGAAAGTACACTAGCCGACGAAAGGCTCTGCTCAGACGCCAAGAATCTATCTGTTCAGTGTTGTGCAAGTAGCACTGATCTGAGAGCACATATTATTGTTCTAAAACACGGAGTCGTGCGCGAGCGATAAAGTGTAAAGCGTAGTCGTAGCCTTACCTCGTTGTTCTTCGGGCAGGTAGACTAGCGCAGGTCTGCAGGCCCTGGTTGTAGAGGGAAACCCTTGCCGGCTCTCCAGTTTGATGTTTACTCCAAGAACCTCTTATTCGCTCTACGCGTAGGAGCGGATGTCTCGGGTCGGGATTCTCTCGAGGACAGCGTATAATTAGCCGGTAGATGGAAGTTGCGCGAATCGACCTACCTTTCGCCGAATTGCGTTCAGCAATCGTTTGTTTTCGATAGGAGATAAAGAGCAAAGCTACTTGTACATTGACCCTAGCAAATCGCCGATGGTCTGGGCGTGCGGTAACGGTAGTTCGGTTTACGAGTCGAAGCACGACCCTCTCGAGAAACGGCGTCGACTAGCAGCAGACGATTTCTGAAGCGCGCGCGCGCCGCCATCTTGGGTGCGGACGGAGCGGGAGAGGAGGAAGTGGGACCGTTGCCAGACGAATCGTGCCGGTACGCGCCGCGCTCGGCTTAGCAGCGCGCCGCCGTGTCCGCGCGGTGGTTTGTGCTACTTGGAGCGCGAAGAAAGGGGGCGAGTGAAGTGAGAGCGCACGCGGCCTAAAAACGGGTGCAGAGCTCAGCGCATCCCTCGAGCTGCGTGAGCGTTGTTTTGGTGGTGGAGGAGGAGGGCGGGCGCTTGGAGCTGCGCTCACTTCCAGACTGCTAGCGCGAGGTTTGAAACCCGTTTTACGGACCTTTTTTGAGCAGGCGGGCGCCTTCTAAACCCGGGGCCTCTGCCGGTGCCGGGGTGGGTGAGGCAGCAGCGCGCTTCACCCCAGCCCGCCCACCCCCAGCGCTGTGAGCGGCCATGGCCAAAATTGGGTCGGCAAGCCCAGACAGTGCGTGGCTCGCACCGCGACGAAACATTGACGTTCTTGTCTTCACGCACTTCGTAAATACTTTTCAACTCTCGTTGACTGGTGTCGCAAGCTGCGAAATAGCTCGGTTGAAAAACTGCGTTGCCCGCAGTTATTTTTTTCGTTTGGACGCCTTCCGAGTTTTGTGGGTTACTTAGCGACCGACTGCTCCCATTGGCGCGTGGCATTTACAAAGAAACGCTGCTGCTTTCAGTGCTGATCGAGTTTTTCTTCCGGCTGTATTTGCCGTTGCTGCAGCCGGAGTGCAAGCCCTACTTACTCCGGGGCCTGACGAGCCAGATGCTCAGAAAGAGACTGCACTTTCGGCGCACTACAATAATGCGCATTGTAGTACATCATCCGAAATCCAGTGGCGCGGAATTCTGTCGCGCCGTTACGCAGCAAAGTCTCCACTCGCAATAGTTGGTGCCATTAAAGAGTTGCTGCCCGTAAGTGCGGAAGCCCTACCAACTTTTTTTCCCGTCGGCGGCTGCATTCTTTGTTAACAGTTGGTCTGCTACGAGTTTTCTCTCGCGAGTTGGAACTGATGGGCAAGCCGTTCTCCGGCCAGGAGGCGAGTCTCGGGCGCCGATCGAACGGCGCTCTCGGTCGCCTGTGCGAGGCACGTGCCGCCGCTTTGCCGTGAACCAGTTTTTCGCGAGCGTGCATTGTCGGGCGGGAAGCGGGCGATAAAATTACACAACTCGCAGCTGTTTTCGGTAGCAGCTCGGCGTCGTGTGCGATGGAGGCGTATTCTCCTGCGCCCTCGCGCCAAGTGCATGCAGCGCCATTGAAGCTAGAGCTGAATCGTTCATATCGCGCGCGCGAGTGTGGACTGTGTGTGCTTGCTGGCGACTATCGTGCGCACGGTCGACGCCACCAGAATGCGCTACGGCAGGTCACCCTGCTCCCGTTGGCGAGGAAGGGTCGTGCTCCAGCGCAGCAGGCAAGCAGACGCCGCATGCGCGCTACCTGCCTCTGGAACGCTGCACGCTTCTAGTCCGGGGCGTTCGGAGGCTATGCACAGCACTGGGCACGGCGGAGGTGCTCGAGGCCGATGGCACCCCTCGGCTTTGTTTGTTTTGCGACGCTGCAGCAACGACGTTGCACGTGACGCTTCGTGAATGCCCCCCAGAAGATGGCGCAAGGTGTTCGGGAAGCTTGATTGCGACGTTCAATTTTGTGTGGAATACGCCGGGCTGTTTGTTGGAGTGGCGCTAGATCGACTTCTGCACAGTTAAGTAGGTAACAAAACAGTTCTGGCCCAGAACACAGCGCAATTATTCCCGCTTGATATTTTTTGTATTGTCTGTCTTTTTATATGTCATGCAGGAATATTGAAGTGCGCGAAAGCGAAAAGTTTCTTCTCGAACGGCGCTCCCAGCACATTAAAAAAAAAAAAAAAAATGAAGGTGGCGGCGCGCGGTTCTTCCTGTTGCTTACCAGAATATTTTCCGATTTCACGGCCGAATTAAATGCAAACTAACAACGTTGTGTCGAAAAGCTTTTCTGCACATTTGAGTACCGTACGCTTCGCAGTAAGTTAGTTCCATGTGTTTTTCTATGCTGTGCGCAAACGAAAAGAAGTAAAAAAAAAATCTAGGCATGGCCCAAGTCAGAAAGATTTGTAACTTTGATGCGTCTTGGCGCGTGTTCTATTTCACACAGATACTTGAGAAAATAAATGTGAAACATAGAACGTTCTCTTTGCAACATTAATGCAAAATATCTTCCTACATGAAACACAAGTGAAGAAAAACATATAGTTAAAATAAACAAGCTTTCTTTTTTCAAAAAAATGACAGACAAGAAAACCGGTTCCAGTTTTTGAAAAAAAAAGAAAAGATTAGACGGAAGCCCGCTTATGTCGAGCAAAACGTGGGTGCGATAACAAGTTTCCTCATTTGTTTTATTCGGAAAATGTAACGGGCCAGAGTGGCCCATGTTGAGCGTGCTGGCTTCGGTAGCTTTGCTGGTTGTCTTGCATTGTTCGAAGCAGCTCACCCCGAAAGTGCCATCGCCCTGTCAGTTTTACGGCCTGCGCCCAAAACGTGTGCTGCTCGCACCACAACAAGAGGTTTGCGTTTATTGCGCTAGTGCCAACCTTTGTCTCCGCGCTTGAGAACGTAACCGGCATGGAAATCCCGTTCGAAGGCACGAAAGCATTGTGCGGCTCCTTAACCACAGATTGTATGTCGGGTGAATGCGAGCGCTGCCCATGGAGTGAAAAACCTCACCTTGGCCAGTCTGGGAATGGCTGACGAGGTCACGCTTGCTGTTTGGGAAAGCGGTGACTTACTTGGTCGAGAAGGCGTCGTCTCCATCCCTTTTTGTGAAAGAGTGTGGCAAACGGGTGTCCGAATGGATTCTTCGGGAACGCATCTGCCGCACTCAAGTCGCGGCCATTCACACGAGGCAGAGAAGTGCGCGGAAACATTGATCTGCATTTCGATCTTGCGGGAAACTGGACTGCCCTTCTGCAGCACAATCGTACTACCATTGGCAGAAGAAATCTCCATTTGCACCTTTGTCGCTACGACAAGGAAAGCAACGCACAGCTTTGCTGTCACGAGCGGCGACATGCATCGCGACGCAGCGCACGCCTGCTACGCCCTGTAGGTATACAGTGCACCAAGTGTTCGATGAAAAAGCACCCGTCTACTACTGTCGCGTGACATACGTCAACGATGGCGCAGTTAGCCATTTTAAAAATGGGTACGAGTTATGCCACGTATACGTGCGCGAGGTGGGTATATTGTACCGGGTTATGGGAAGGACGCCCGTGACTGTGTGACAACCTGGAAGCGCCGCCTCCGTTAGTCTCCCAGCATAGCGACAGCTGCAAGAATGTGGCCCTGCTTCGTGCGCCTGCTGCAGCCGCCGAGCAGCGTCGTCGGCAGAAGTCGGTGGAGTGCTGCAAGGTGGTGCCGGGAATTCGGCCGCGCCGCGTGTGTGCCCGCTATCAGTCTAGCGCTGACCGTTGCGAGAACTGCTGACGGTGATTGAGCGCTTTTAATTACCAACTGCAAAGGACACGCAATAAATTTGTTCGAGCAGCACTATAGTAGTGTCGAGTTTGTTCGCTCTTGCGTCCGAGAAAACAAAAAGCGAAAAGCTGTCACAATAAGAAACCCTGGTAAACCTTCCTTCATATGCGACAACCGTTGCCTTCTCTTTTTTTTTTTTTTTTTTTTTTTGAAAGAGGCTAAACGTTAACAAACTTCAACGAGTCATCGCGGCACTAAAGCCGGCACGCTCAATGTTCGCCACTTTGGCCCGCTATATTTTGTGAATAAAGCAAATGAGGAAACATATTATCGCGCCCACGCTTTGCCCGACATGAGCGTGCTTCCATCCACAACATTTTTCAATAATTGGAACCGGAGTTTTTTCATCTTCCTTTTTTAAACTTTCTTGAAAAAGTACTTTTTTATCCTCTTGTGTTACGTTATGTAGAAACGTAATATTTTGCATAAATATTGCAAGGAGAACGTTCTATGTTTTGACTTTTTTTTTCCAAGTTTGTGTGAAATAGAAAACGCGCCAAGACGCATCAAAGTTTTAAAAAATTTGATTTGGGCCATATGTTTGGATTATTTAAAGATTATTTTACGTTTGTGGACAGCACAAAAAAAAAGAACGCATCGAACTAATTTACTGTGAAGCGTATTAAAATGAGAAGGAAAGTTTTTCGACAAAACGTTTTTAGTTTGCATTTAATTCAGCCGTGAAATCGGAAAATATTGTGGTAAGCAGGAGGCCGCTCACGCCGTCACCTGATATATATATATAAACAAAACAACAATATTAAGCGGGCATGCATGTTTGATTTGTCGTGGAATCGCCCCATTTTGAAACAATAGATCCCGCGCAGCGAAAAACTTTTTTCTTGTTTCTTTTTTTTTTTTTTTTTTTTTTACTGATTCGTTTGTGATGCGTGCGGAAAGTTAGTCGAACAAGACAGTTGCTGCTCGCTGAAAGCCAAAAATTTCGCCGTCTGGAAAATTTGCCGCAACAAGATGAACACGTGCCACACGAATGCTCGCTAAGCTCTCGCGATTCGCTGCCATGCCAGCCATTAAAGCAGCAGCCTGCGCTGTTTTAAAAACAAACACGTGTTAGCCAGGGGGAGGGCGAATTTCGAAGTTTGGAATACTTATTACACGCTAGCTGTGCGTATTCGAAGAGGAACTATTCGGTAATTTCAAACATCGAAACTAACCGAATATTTTGTAACAACCAGCTGTTAGGTTTCTTACTGTTCCTTATGTTAAACAAAGTATCGCAAATTAGCAGAAGTGAAACGACGACGAATGTTTTCGAAGGAATTTAGGAATAAGATGAATAATTCAACTTGTGTTCGGTTTCGCGGTGGAAGCCCACATGACAACCTGTTAGGTTGTATGGTATGGTCAGTCATTTAGTATTTTTTTTGTCAGTCTATAGCCATGTAGCATTTTTTGTTTTGTACGATACGAGCAGACATGTTTTGCTTTCAATGGGTCCATTCACATGTACTTAAGGCACACAAGTCTGATCATCAGTAGCTCCCCCCCCCCCCCCCCCCCCCCCACAACTGATAGCTTTTCGCCAACCATTCCACACAGTAGCCATTCATTCTTGGAAAACTTGTTTGCAACCAGTCTCTAAATTGTTAAGAGATTACTTGCGAGTTTTTTTATGACAATCGGGGATTTATTTATTTGTACATACTGCAGTCTATACAGACCAAGCCCGAGACGTCTTGTTCGCTGTTGATGTGAACACGAAGTAGTTCGACGTATAAGCGCCGTGAACGGCCAATGGGACCACTTCGAAAGAACTCCCGAATCTTGGTGCACCGCAGACGGTGATGATCTGGGAGCCCATGTTCCCCACGTCGTCCTTCTTTTTTTATTTTTTTCTTCGAGAATTACTGGTGCTCATCTTCCGCCCTTTTGTTCTTCGAGAATTACTGGTGCTCATCTTCCGCCCTTTTGTAATTGGCTCAGTGAGGCGGCCGAGATCGCTAATTTTGGATCGGCACAGAGTTGCACAGTGGTGATTCTGAACGTAAGCATAATTCGTGCAGAGAGAGAGAGAAAAAAAAAAAGAGCCACCAGAATACTGGGGCGACTGATTTCGTGGCGGCGACGAAAAAAAGAAAAAGACGTCTGAAGGTGCCGGATTCTCGAAAATGATGGCGGTCAAAACAAACAAAGCTTACCGTGGGAACTGCGTAGCCGTGACGGACCGCTACTACTGTCGACTGCATCTCGTAACGCGCGTAACCGGTCGGTCTCGCTAGCCTCGCCAATCGCGTATCTCTCTACCCCCACCCCCTTCTTATTTTTTGTTTCTTTTAACCTCGATGGAACTGAAAGAAAAACGGGAGAGAATGTGTGTCTAAATATTGCGAGCCAGAGATTGCACTGGGATTGAGAAACTGAGAGAAGCAGGAAGGGCACATATAGGTCCCGCACCCAGACAGTGGTCTGACCTAGCGTTATACGTTACACTGCTCGTGAAACCTTTTCTTCTTCTTTTTGTCTTATACATGAACCGGCGGTCGTTTGGGGTGTGATTAAAGACGAAACTTGGGACGAGAAGACGAGCTTTTTTTTTTTTTTTTTTTTTTTTTTTTTTTTTTTTTTTTTTTTTCTTTCTCTTCGTGAGCGGGTAGAGTGCGGAATGTGTGCGTCGAAAAGCGTGAAGAGATGGCACAAGTGGCACAGTTTCCTCCAGAAACCGTATTCTGCGTTTTTCCTCGATTTTGTTCTTTCCACTCTAGTCAGACGCCTCGCTTCCAGCCGTGCCGCTGGGCGAGCGGCGGTTCGGGCTTTGAAGGCTGTGCGCTGCGCGCGCTGTTTGGAGAGCAATTTCTCCACTACGAGACCAGCGTTGCGTAATGAGACGCTGCGAGGCTCGGTGGATACGCCGGGCGGAGGGGCATTGCCCGTGCGTAGCGCTTTGGGAAAGAAAGACAGAAAAAAATCGCAACGGGGGGGAGTGCTGTATACGGTCTGCGCGCTGGAAGCTGTTGTGGACGGTCGTTTACGTAACGGGTCAGTCTTGACCGTGAGCCCCGCTCGGTCGCCCTCCTCGTGAGGACGCGGCGATCAGCCTCGCTCCTGGTTTGCGTAGAGGTGGCCCTCGGGAAGTGTAGATCAGCACTAAAGTTCCTGCCTTGCGACGTGTCCGACTGGAAATGTGCATACCGCGTCATCTGCGCCCGTGGGGCACGAATTTTGTTGCCAAGACTCGCTGTGGAGGGAAGCGCGCCTCCGCAGACGTCTGCACTGCGCCTGGAGTGGCGAGCGTCGCGCGATAGCGGAAAGAACGCGACGTGGTGCTGTTGCCTGATCCGAGTCGGCTTGAAGGAAGGTGCCGGTAACTTGGCCGAGAGCCTGCTTAACCCCCCCCCACCCCACCCCTTCAGTACAAGCTGTATCCAGAACACGCATTACGGTAGGACCCTTCGTGCAAGGGCTTATGCAGGGATGTAGTGATTGAGCCGGACATATATAGTGTTAGCGACTGTAGGCAAGCAGCTCTCGTGAATGGTTTGATTTATGAAGGTGGCCCTTGATATCCGTCAAGACGAAAAGAAAAAAAACACGCCGGTGTTAAACTGAAAATGAGCGTTTTCGCTTAGAAGTAATCGCTCTTAAATATATTTATCCGTAGCAGTGATTCATTTTATCATTCACGAGTCTGCGGTTCCAAACCCCACACACGTTGTTTCAGGTAGATTATGTTTTCTTTACTTAACGTGAAATTAACTCCACCTTTCGTATTGACGCGGCAATTTCTTTTCTTTTCCTTCCTTTTTTTTTATGGATCATATAAGTGTGTCGCTTATGCAGAATATCGGTGCATATCGTTTTTCAAGAGCTATCCGAAGCCTGTCAAGATGACGAATGTTGCGACGGTTACGTTCGATGACCTAAACTGTTATTACTATTTCGCTTGGCAAGTAGCGCATCGTTCGTGGCGGATCCGCTGAGGCCGCCGTCTCCTCTCATTGCGACTACGCACGCGTCCTTGCCGCGACGCGCGCAGGCTTCGCCCGCTCGACTCCCTCGGGACATACACACTCTCTCTCTCTCGTGGCGGCAAGGTTAACGATCCCGTCGTCGTACCCGTCATCGTCGCACCACCGCGACCTCTTCTTGTCGGAGGATATGTTTGTCGCCTGCTTCTTCCTCGACGGCCCGTGGCTCTAACCGTCGTGTGAGTGACGTTGCTACGCCGGTGCCTGCATGTTAGTATCAGTGCGGCTGAAACAAACCAGCCACAACGATGAAAGGAGAGCCACCGTTCCCAATTAGCAGCCTTAATTCACCGCGCCGTCTTCTTTATCTCACATGCTTCAGGTGTGCAGATTCACTGCACTGTTGACGAACTTAGTGACGTGCTTATTTGCACGATTCCGACAAAGTCGGGTTGTGTCAGCTTGTAACAGGCCGAAATCAGGACGTCGCGTTCGTGTGTACACTAGTGGGTGTGGTCGGGCCGAGCGAGCGTCGAGTCTTTCCGTCAGCCCTCCCGTGGGTTGACTCTCCCAACCCGCACGGCAAGATGTAAGCCCGGTTCGATCGTGCAAGGTCAACTCGACTTCCAGTGTCTTGACCCGATAGCATCGAGTATGCGTTGGCGGCGAGGTTTGGCGCCCATTTCAGTGGCCATTGATCGATTCGGTAGCGCCAGTGAAGTTTCTTTGTTCAACCGATATGACACCGCCTGTGAACTGGGCTGACCGTGCCTTGTCTCGTGTCAGCAAACGGTCTTGACAAGTACGTGCGTCCCATGCACTGAGTCAGCATTGATTGGAACGTGCGAATTTACCTGAACGGGAATGCCGTGTGCTACACATCCCTGTGCCATAACCGCTGCTCTTGCGCGCGTGCACGCATACGCGCACATTGTAATAGCTCGCGATGCGGAGTACGACGCGACAGGGCGGTTAATTGCTGCTTCTGCAAACTCGCAGAATTAAGAAAAAAGCAGCTGCAAGCCAGTGTCACTGCGCCGACGAATATTGATACTGCACTGTTTGAACACCGCACGCTGCACGAGTGCTTGGGCGTCGTCTCGTTCCGGGATGTAGCGTGGTGACGCACCCTGCCGCCGCTTTGATCCGGTTTTTGGTTTTTTTGGTCGACCGCGCGCGTCGTTCGCATCCACGAAGCGCACGCGCATGCGCGCCGTGAAGTACTCGGTTGTCCGAAAGAGCGCCCCCTTGGCTCGCCGGACAAAGGGCACGACCGACACCGCGAGCGACGCTGCCCCACTTGCACCGTTCGTCGCGGCTTCGAGCTGTTCCGGGTGAGTGCCACTGAATCCGGCTGGCACCTCAGGGGATCACGGCATTTTGCTGTCGACAGCGGGTTCACCCGAACCTCAGGCGCGGGCATGGCAGCGGGTTTTTCGTGCAATCTGCCGTTGCCTGCCGCTTTTGCGCTGCGCCGTTATGCTGCTGGACACGAGGTCGCGGCTTCGATTTCCGACCGCGGAGTTCCAACGGAGCGGAATGACCAGGCCGTCTGTCACAGCCGTGGTGGAACACTGCGCGGTGAAACAATACTGTCCAGGACAAGGCAACTAGCGTGGATAAAGCGATGGGGTATAGTGGCAGACGTGATGTTTAATGACAGCTACGGAACCAACTGGCCCACTGGAACACATGGTTGCCCTCCTCATTTGCGTGGTCTGGGAAGCCAAGCCCCATGCATCAGTCGCCGCTTTCGCGGCTGCGTTTGTCTTCAGCGCACGACTGTGTGGTTGACTACTGTTACGCCGTAATAGGAGCGGTCGGTAAGCGGCGTCATGGCGGCGCCTCCGACGAAGGTGCGGGCGCGTCCGGTGTAACGGACATGCGTTCGCAGGGCTCCGCGGTTGCGTCAGCACCGAGTCCTGCGCGAGGATCGCTTTCTCGCGCCACTCGACCACGTGTATCTGCGCTGTTGTTGTGTGCCTGCAGTAAGCGCGACGCAAGTGCGAGCCATTTGCGTACTTGCGCGTGACCGGTATTTCTCAGTGCGTTTGCGCACTTCAACGTAGTAGGCGCATGCAAATACTGCGGGAGAGGCGCGCGTTTGCCTTTCCCCCGTGGGGGATGAGAGATGTATAATGTGACGGACACCGCATAGAACGCCACCTTGTGTTGGCGGCGCCAGGAAGTGTATGGAATGATTACGTCTCGTTGGACATTTCGTCTCGCCGGTCACGTGACCCGTTGGAAATCCAAGCCGCAAGTGCAGAATGGTGGGGTTGCAATGAATTCTCCAGCTTTAGGTTACCACGTTTGGCTCCCTGCAGAAGTGATGCCCCGTGCACTGCGCCAGTAGCCGGGTTCGGACGACAGGACAAGCTTTGCGTTCGGGCTAATTGGAATACCATTATTGGGAAACGCCGCTGCAAAGGCTTACGAGACACACGATCATGTGAAGGAGAAATCTGTGTCGTTTCCATCGTGCACGTCTCGTTAACCTTTGTAGCGCTGTTTCCCGATAATGCCGGGACAACAAAGATTAACAGAATACTTCCGAGTTTCGTATTTCCGACGGACGTCCAAACGTCCGATATTGCTGCTGCTTTAAGACACGGTATCCCAGGCAGGCCTTTCGTCGTAGCATGAACGGTGTTTGCGTGTCGCTGCGTTGCGGTTAGGCTCGTTAGGACCTCATTTTTGTTCAGCTGCGCGAATAACGAGACTAGATGGACCTTCGCGCGTCGATTTGAGCGCCGGTTGGTGCGATAGTTTGCCTTTGATGCAGGATTAGAAACGTTGAACGTCGAGAAAACGATTGCGCCGTGTCTGATCGGAAAGCACGTAGCATACAGCCGCGCTCAGTGAACGACCGGCATCGAGAATAGAGGCGCACTTCGAGCTCGGACCTAGTTAATCGGCCTATATACTTGCGGATCATCTCTCTGACGCCGCCGTCGCGGGCACACGACGCCCTAGCGTGTGCGCGTGTGGCTGGGTGGGACCAAAGGGGGAGTGGGGGGACCATTAGCGGCTGTAATTCGGCCCGCGAATCGCGTGGGCCCACTTGCACCGCAAGTGTCGGGTTGGAAGCACGGCCCGTACCACCGGGTGCGTCTATAACGGGCACGCATTTAATGTAGGCACAGTGGATGGAGATCGGCACGTGCTCGCACTGCGAGATAGCGTAACGCACGTGCGCGCGCTCGGGACTGGGCGTGTTCCTCTGGGCCGCTGTCACGTGCTGTTCGCGAGAGGGTTTTTCAAGGTCGGCGGGAGGCAGCACCCCTTCCCGGCTTCACCCTGAAGCGTGTCTGCGAGCGCCGCATATTATATAGCCGTGCGGTATCAGTAATGGCCATCCGTCGCTGAGCTTTCTCGAGGGCGCGCACCGTGCTTTGCTAGGGGCTGCATGCGCGTTGGCTCCGTACGTGATGACGAGTGTGTGAGAGGCTATCGTTAGGGGCGCAATCGACGCGCTTTACTCGTACCTTTCCTTTAGTCGGGTAAAAGAAAAAAAAAAGGGAAGCTGGTGCGCATATGGGGCGTCGACTCTGCACGACTCTCGTTTCAAGGCGTGTGCACTCGCACTACACGTTGTGTGAACCAGACGTGCAGTCAGTGGCCATGCATGGTTTTCTTTCTAAGTACGAGGCCGCGGGGTCGACTTTCGGCCGCGACGGTTGCATTCCCATTAGAAATGGAATGCGAGGATCGACGTTGGAGCCACCCGCACAGTCTTCCAGGTGCTTCAGTTGTTAAACCCGGTAACTGATTTTTGCGCAAACTACGCGGGCGCCAAGCTGTATTGCGTGCCCGAACAAAGCGTCTAATTTCCGAAAGCGGTTAATTGCTTCACACTGGACTTGAACAGTGCGCCAAAAATAAATCGTCGTCGACAGAGGCTTCGGAAGGGTGTATTGACCACCAAGCCGCGTTCTTAACGTTAGACATGTGCCCGTTCGCCGAGAGTATGCTTCAGTGAGGAAGAGAGTGGGCGCATATGCCCCGTGCATCTTTCGTACATACTGCTCACGCAGGCAGGAAGGCACATTAGTTTCGCTCCGTCCGCGAGAGCAGACGACGTGGCCACTGGTGCACGCCCACTGCCGATTTCCCGGAGCGAACTCGCATCTTCGCGGCCGCGCCGCACGGTATGTGGGCGCAGCGGCTCGACGGTTCGAATCGGTCAGAGCGTGCGTGCCACTCGCGGACCGCGGCTAACCCAACCCTCGGGGGCTGGAAGGGGTGCGCGCACTGTACCGACCGTTGCTGCCAAAAATTCGGGACCTACGGAAAGGGGAAAAAAAAAAAAAAAAACATTCATAGAAGGAGAGATACAGCTGGGGTAGTCGCTGAAGCTTGGAATTAATGTGCGCGCGCGTCTTCGGCGGCGTGTGAGCGTTCTCGCGCCGTTAGCTCCGCGCTTCCCGAGGCGCTCCTTCGAAAAAACAAAACTCCCTTGTTTTTTGTTCGCCCGTGGAAAAGGCCGCTTTCTTTTTTCGTTTCGCGCAATCCCTCTCGAGTTGCCGTCGCGCTGTTTCGTTCGTGATACGCAGCTACCATTTTTTTCCTCGGCGTCCAGGAGATGTTTCTGTAGCTGCCGCTTCTGTTCTACTTTGGGGCTCACGGAGCATTCGTTTCGTTTTTGTCGCTCTGCTGCTTACGACCGCCCGCGCTGTGCTTGTACGCGGCCGCTCTCTCTCGTAGTGCCGCCCCGTTTGCCGTGGAGACAAAACTGTCTGCGTGTCCGTGTGGTCCACGGACACGTGTCCGTGTCCACTCCACGTGTCCGTGTGGTCTCCACTGAAAGCCGCGTAGCGCGCTGCTGAAAGCTAAAGCATCGATCGCAGTAGCTCCTATGAATAGATGAAAAACGTGTCGTTAATCGATCGACGTGAAGAAAGCGCACTTGTACTACACAGATTACTGTGTATGTACTACGCTGGTAGGCAAAAAGGCCACAGCATCAGAAAGAAATAAAAAGCACTGCTTCGCAGCGTGAAATCGCTTTAGGTTAACGCGCACACCTGGTACCACAACTTTTTAACAGACATGCCCAGTAGGCTGCGAAGAAACTTTTTTTTTTTTTTCGCCCCGCCGTTGGTACTCAAACACGCGACTGTATATTGTTCGGTTGCATGGAGCGGGGAGTGCAATCCAGCGTTACCATCGCGATTGACCACCCGTGCGTGGTTTCTAAAAGGTTGCGGCGTTTTGCTATTCAGCCCGAGGTCGCGGGATCGATTTCCTATACCGCGTCGTCTGCATACCGACGTGACAGAGGCGCCAGTGTCGGGGGGGGGGGGGGGGGTACACTTTCTGAAGGGGCCTCAGGTTTTCGTACGCAGCTCGCCTTTGCGGCGTCCCTCACAGCCGCCGTTTTAACTTGGCAACGTTAAACCTAATAAAGCACGAAGTCGAGCGAACCAAGGAGGTCGTTGCTGCTTGGAGCGTGCTAGTCAGCCTTGCTTCTATATATGCGCCGACTTGCGGGTATCGTGTGGCCTGCACGTGCCGACGATATGTACGCGTTTTGCATGCAGGGGTCTCGTACACAGTCATGCCGTGTAGATGAGAGAGAGAGCCTGCTCGGCGAGCCAGTACCTTTATGTACCAGCGCCGCCGCCGTCGTCTCGTGTTTGCACTGCGCCAGTTGTTGGTGATGCGGGGCGCGAGCAATTGTATGTAAGGCGCCTCCACTCGTAATGGCGTCGGATCCTTTTGATGTGCGCGGGCCAGTCAGCTATCCCGCTTAAAACCCGGGGACCCCGGCGGCGCAGTTAGTTGGCGAATCGCCCGACTGCGCCCTGCACCTGCCCTTTTATTTCTTTAAGCACCCAACGACGACGGTGCTAGCGACGCCCCGTTGTGTTTATAGTCTGGCCGGTCGAGCACTGTCAGGCGTATGTACACCGGTTCACCCGTGAACGCCAGCTTGCCCAGTTTTCCGTTCTTTTGGGCGTACTTGCAAGTTGCCACCGTGAGGATGGGGGGTAATGTAGTGAGCGGTGTAGCCAAGATGTTTGCGAAGCCAAACTGCCGCCCCTACTGAAGATTGGCGCTTCGCAGCTGCCGGGGGAGGGGGGGAGGTATCTGTGGGCTCCGTTCGCAGAATCTCGGCTTGCAGAGTATTCTCGAGAAGAAAGGTAAATAATAATAATAATAATGAAGCACGGCGTACGAGTGGTGGTGTCCGACACGTGCACGGTCATCTAATTGGTCGCGTGTGCCAGTGAACTGAACTGTCGGCACGAATCTAGAATACGGTCACGCCGGGAAGGCGAGGCCGGCCTTGCGGGAAAGCGAACTTGATTCGTGCAAGCTTAGTAAGACGATAATCTGTGGTCTTGCCAAGCTTTGCCTATAGCGGTCGTGGGCAGAGAGGCGAAAGGAAGAACCGTAGAAAAAGAAATAGCCCATCGGTTGCGCATGGCTATACGCCAGCTCGCTCTCCTGTCCAAACATGGTCATTGGTTTTGGACTCCTCTGCGTTGTTTCACAGCGGGCTTGATTGTGCCGGCGGCGTTCCATCACGCGTGCGAGCAACTCCCCTCTGACGGCGTCATTGTTTGAGCACCGGCCGCGAATCGCGACGCCCCCCCCCCCCCCCTCCTCCTCCTCCTTCAGCTTGGCATCCCGTTGTGTCCGGTCGAGGAGGCGTTGATGAATAGGCGCGCCGTGTCTGTGTGCGGCGCCGGTTTGCCTTTATCGCGTTTTAATTCCTCCCGCAGGCGGTGATTCACTGTTGGCGATGCGATGGTGGTGCGTGCGGGCCCAGTAATATGACCCTGTTGGCGCGACGTCTTTCTTTCCGGTGCGGTTGATGCGGTCGTTGGTGATCGCGCGTATTGCTCAGCGCGCCGGTAGCTTTATTTAGTTAGTTGTTTGTCTTTGAAGTCCTGCAGGCGTTATGGGCAGGCCCATGCATGAGAGGTAAGGTTACATACAAAATGAGATGCTGAATGTAAAAAAATATATACACATACAAAGAGAAACTGTACCACAGTACCAAACGCAACAAACCTTATATATATATATATATATATATATATATAAATAATTGTAATGAAGAACGCATGGACTTAGGCAGCAGGATTGACAACAGCATCGCGTGCCGCAGATGCTCGAGCTTTTTAGAGACTGGGCTCGGTGAAGCGCTCTACCCGTCATCGGTCCGGCGTGTAATAAACCTCCTTTATATATATATATATATATATATAATATTATATATATATATATATATATATATATATATATATATAATATGACCACATAAAGCCTACAGGCAATGTAGCCAAGGAAAGCATCGGGGAAATTAACTGTGGCTTAAATTGGAATGTAGAACATAATAAAGGAAAGTAACTTGTCGCCCGTGGGAGCCGAACTCACGACCTACGCATTACGCGTGCGTTGCACTACCAATTGTGCTACGGCGACGGTTGTAGTTTTCGTCCGCTTTCACTTTCATAATTTTCTACATTCCCATTTCAGCGGCAGTTAATTGCCCCGGTACTTTCCTTGGCTTCATTCACTGTTGGCTTTATGCGGTCATTAACAAAATCGAGTCGCGCAGTTTCCCTTCTCTCGTTTATAGAGAATGCAGCGTTATACAAACAATATACTAAATGCCTGGATCATATGCGGGAAAGTAGAACAATAATAATGTCATAGTAGCGAAGCCGTACTAGATTATATCGGCCGTGTGAAACATGGACCGGGAGTGGACGGCCTATCCCCGACACTGTTTATCTACACACGGGGAGGAGATGAGCGAGCTGTTCATGAGAAGCAGTGGCAGTCTCATTTGGCTTGGTTTCGGTCGCGTAGTTGCGCGGACGTCCGGCGACTCGTTTGTCCGATGTTACGCAACGATCGCCTCCGGCATTGTGTGTCGAAAGTGAGCGTTGCGTCCGCTGTCGGCGGTTGAAGTAGATGCCGGCCTTCTCTCGGTGTTTGCTGTTTCCCCTTAAGCGCTGGAAAAGCATCAGATTCTCAAGCCGAATTTTCTCGTTGGCGCTTTACACGAAAATAGCAGGTATACGTAGCGAATATTTGCGGTGAGCATCGGTACACTTAGCAGTTAAAACACGATTAGTTTTAGCACAGCGCGAGCAAGAATTGTGTGCGCAGTGAAGAATGGACTTAATGTGCACGTACACGCAACGTTATCGCCATAGTGGACGTGATAAGGCGCAGAATGCGTCGCGTTAAAGCTTTATTGTATACGAAGTAATTGCCAGAGCCTGAAAAGTGCCAATGAGCAGGTGCCGAACGTGTGACACGGCAGACGTTGGGCAACCGATGGACCGATTTGAATTCGCATTGCAATATCTTCAGTACACAACCATCCTGCTTGTGCAACGATGTGGCAAGTGAAAAAAAGAAGCCGCGCCGTATCTCTTGACAGCAATAAGGAGTCGAACGCTGCCCTACCGGAGGTATATCGTTAAAGGTTACAATAGCAAGTCCCCCCCCATGGCACCCACGCAAAAAGAAACGCCGCCGGCCCGGGCGCGCAGCTCCGCTTCCAAGATTAGGCGGCCCCTCCTTACGCTTGCTAGCCGCGCAGTGAAGCTAGACGCCGAGGCGGCCACCACCGACTTGGCAGTCGTGCTTTCCTGCTTGGGCGGCGGACCATGTGCCCTGCTACTGCGTGGGTGTCTTGCCCCCTTCTTGGTACCCGGAGAGAGAGAGACTGACCACTGGCACCGGCCCCGAAAGATTTTGGCCGCCGGTGTATCGTGACCCTGGGACACGTTGCCCGTTCGGTACCGAGTGTGGCACAATTGTAATGGATGCGGGCGGCGCGGATGATGTGGGTTGTTGGTTGCTAGATGGAGGCGCAACAGGCCTTTGCACGTCCAGGGCTCGTTGCCCAGGCTGCTATACTGTAGTCGGCGTCCCAAGCTTCGATAGCGTAGTACAGCGCTGCTTTCCGATACCGTGGTTTACGGCAGGTTGATTTCGGGCTGGTTTGCTTGTTCATTTTCGGAACTTTCCGAAAAAGCAGCGTTTCGCTTTTTAAAAAAATCCCGAAGGTGAATGTCAACCAACTAGCCCGCTTGTTCATCGTCTTGCTTGTTCGTACTGATGCATATTCCGATAGCAAGTACAGAAGCGAGCCATGTTAGTTGGCGAACGCTTAGGCGTGAAGGATGCACTTGAAGGTTTCTCGTCGTCCTGCCCTTTACGCAGCAGCGCCAGTGCTACATGAGTGCCGTGTGACATAGTCTGCTGTCCGGTGCATGTCGAGACCAAATAACGGGCCACTTGGCTGGATGGTCGCGGATAAGGAGACTGCGCACGTTCGCTCTTGACTGCTTCTAATTTTATATGCTGGTTTGAATAGTCGCGAGGGTATTTTATATGAACATAATTGTCTGTAATCGTGCGGAAGTAGTCAGTATTACGACACGGCTAAGGAAGAAACTTCTTGCGCAGCGTGTACTGTCTCGGGCAAGTGAGGATGGAAAAATAGAAATTGTAACAGTAAATGCAGCATATTGTGAATTAAAACTTCGACGTTCTCTTTGCCAGTGTTTGTAAGGTGGATGGAATCCGTAAAAGAAAGCTCCGTTTTTGCGTTCGGCTTTTAGTTGTGCTGTTGAAGTTTCATTTCTCGATAGCACAACACTGTATATCTTTCGTCAAAATAGTTTTTATCTCTCCCCGAACGCCTTCGAAACGCGCATGGGAGGTTTCAATGAACTGCGATCGCATGGAAATGCGTTCCCTGTTCACCTAACGGTACCTCAGCCAGCAGCTGTGGGCCCGGGCGTCTGCGGCGGCGGCGTGTTCAGCGCAAGGTGACTGGCACCTAAAAGTTTACGCTTGGTCTTTTCCGAGGTCCCGGCACGGGCCGTCTGCTGCCTAACCAAGCTTCATAGCGTGTACACCGCGAGGCATGCTTCAAGAGGGCCCCGTTGTGCTGGCGCCGATGTGTCGGCATGCTTGGAATGTCGGGTATTTATACCGTCGCTCATTTCCTGACCCCCAACAATAATAGTAAATTTTGGGTAAGTTTCTTTTATTTAATGCTCTGTGTCGGGAACGCTATTCACGTTGATGCTGCAGTTGTCATTAAATATGACACGTGCGTGCACCATGGTTAACCAGTACAGGTGACGAATTACAGTTTGGGGACGAGGTCAGTTACACCAAAGTGCGCAATTTTTTTTTTCTTGCATGGGTAAGCAGAGCTGAAATACGAGGAGCAACAGCGCCGTGTAACACACACACACACACACACACACACACACACACACACACACACACACACACACACACACACACACACACACACACACACACACACACACACACACACACACACACACACACACACACACACACACACACACACACACACACACACACACACGCACACACACACACACACACGCACACACGCACACACACACACACACACACACACACACACAGCGTGACGATCGGACGGTCACCGCTCATCTCCAGCACGTTTGTCCAGCTTCTCACCTGGCTGGGCACCAGTGTGCCAAATCGGAGGAGCCCATGTGCTTTCCATAACGCGCATAGCCCATGGACTGGGCTGGACGCATCGAGCTATAAACCAAGCGTTCATACAGGCGCATCTGTTATCGCTCAAAATGTACCGTTTTTGCAGCCTTGCTTCGGGATAGTGTCGAAATATACTTCAGTATACGCCTCCCGGCCAGTTGGCGCTGGTTCCCGTAAACGTTGTATGGTGTGCGGCGGGGGTGTTGGTATACGGCTGTGTTACTGCGGTGGCGAACTGTGCGGCTTTTTCCCGGCTCTTGGGTAGCTTCAGCACTGCCCTCTATTTCAGCGCTAGCTCCTCTAGCAGCGGCTTCTGTCCCGAACTATTTGTACTATATTAAATCAGTCATCGGACACCATCGATGGAATGACCTCCTTTTGCGCAACTGCTCCAACAATTAGGCGCCAAGTTCTAACCTTTGGCAACTTGCTGTTAGGTCAAAGCCACGGCGCGTTCATGCCCAACCGTCTATACCATGCATCGAAGGACTCTGCTTGCGGCGATCCGGAGCTCAAGTGGCGATAAGACTGCGATGTGCGTGACCTCGTTGACACCTAATAAAGAGCTACCTCTTCGACGGCCACTCGGGACGATACGATCGAGCAACCGGGCGTTGACAGTTTGAGTGCGCGGATCACGAATGTTGCGAAAGAAATGGAATCGCAATGCGAAGGCCGCACGTTGTCAGTTTCTGCTCGATTTGGAGGGAGGGCGTGCGGATTATAACGTGCCTCATTCTTTCTGGTTTCGGTAGGACGCGTCTGAGCCATGACATTCACACGATGTCGAGAACTGCCCGTGCATATGCGGAAGTTGTGTAGTTTCAGGCCGATGCACTCGTAATCTCGTTCCACAAACGTTCTGCCGAAGAAGTGGAACATATTTGGGGCGAGGGGAGCGAAATATTTTACTGACTAAACCTATGTTGAGCGATTGACCTTGAGCGTCGGGTCTTCCTTTGGACGAGATTCTTCCGAAGTTACACTGTGGATCACTCTTAAATGAGTGGAACATACTAATCTCGTTCATGAGAGGTTCCAACAAGTATAATATGTTTGTAACAAAAAATGTTGCACTTCGGGGAACTTACGTGGAATGAAATTTAGAGTTTACGGCAACTTTGCTGGCGCTTCGACTGTTGTGAGGTTTCACGAATGGCACAGTTCTGTTCACCTTCTACTGGCCCTTAGCAAAAAAGCAAACCGAGGATCGACTGTCTCTTCAAAATATTCCTCGCAGATTAGTCGGCGAGCAGAGCGTTCGCAAATCCAACGATCGGCCTTCGGTCTATTTCGCGAATCGAACGTCTATCGGTTAAGAGGTCTAGTCACCGCCAAGTCTGCGTTTACCATGATGCTGCAACAGACGTTAATTCAACAGATAATAAGACAAAAAAGGCATTCAACTTTATGTAGTAAGCGTTATCGGGGTAAAGTTAATCTGGTAACGTTGGTGCAGCGTCCTCTGATAACCGTTTGCACCTCTATCCCCGGGCTCAGTTGAAGAGAACTAAACGTACCGAATTCTTGCACAGTAGTCCATCCAAAGCCCAGTTTCCACGGCATCCCCTGAGGCTGCCTGCAGTGAAAGGGGAATGCAAGGGGCGCCCGACAACACAGATGCAGTGAACTTACAGACGTCTGCGGAATAGTGCGCTGTTATACATTATACCGTGTCTTAAGACGAATATACTACCGCGTCCTTTGTAGGCTAGATGTTTAGCTGTAAAACCAACTTTTCAACTTGCACGACATCGTATCGTACGCGCTAGGGAAGAAAGCTATGATGTCCCGTTTTTTCTCTAAGCTCTCCACCGGCCTGTGCAAAGTTCCCTCGCCAAATCCTAGTGCACAAGCGCCGACCAAGTCTCACTGCCCCGACTGCAAAGTCCGATCGTCGCACAGCGCTCGGAGCTATGTGTCGATACTATTCGGACAGTACTTCGAGCCGTGGTCGCTTGCATACTGCACACCTAAAACCAAGATAAAAGAAAATGAAGGCCGCGAAACGCGCGCGCTAAGCTGAACGCCGAATGGATGGCTGAGGCGCCGGCGAAGGCCAAAGCGGGGCATGGCTCGCGCCGCGGCTTTTCCAGGCTACTCGGGGGCCGGGGCGAGGAGGACGGAGGGAGTTCGGGCCGCTCGAAATAGCGCGCCCGGTGCGCGAACCCTGTGGGGCTGGCGCCGTTGGCCATTCTTGGGTCTCTCCATGCACCGGCACTCGCCGCGATGAGCGCGGGGAGCGGGTGAGGGCGTCCGCCGCTGGCCCTATATGGCGCTGGCCGCGGGACGCCTGCGCCTTACGTCACGTCCGGGCCCCACGTGACGTCCGGCGCGGAGGTCTCCCCCGTATATAATGGTGGAGCGGGGCCGAGAAGCGTCACTCCGGGCCTCTCGGCGTTTACGAGAAGTTTTCTTTCGTCCAAGGCGGGGCAGCTGCTCTACAAGGTGGGCGAAGCAGCGAGCGGTGTTTCACCCAGTGTGCTTCTTCTATCAGCTTCATCGTCAACTTCGGCCTTCAGTGGATTACCGCTGCAGATTAGCGAGACAGCAGCCGTTTCTCACATCGGTGTTAGCGTTATCGGCCGTTTGTGGCCTAGATTTCTTAAATTTTACAGTCACCCCTTGCGCGCCTTCGTTCGAGCTGTCGGCAAGATCGCCGTGCCTTCTTCGACGGTTCGCCCTGGATTACTCGCTCTCCGGTTTGATTTCGCTGGCGGTTATCGCCCCTATTTAAACAGAAAGCGCGCCTCTGCTTGTCGTCAGCCAAGCGTGGGCATAGTCGTGAGTACAGCGACGAGACGAGCAATGCGTCCGATG